>NW_017307328.1:0-36777 GCF_000935625.1 Nanorana parkeri
CTGCTATAATGGGCCTCGAGGCACGGAGCTCACACGCTGCATGTCCTCACAGATCCATGTCCCGGCCACGCCCCTTCTATTATCGTTTTTTTGAGGTTTCGCGCGTGCACGCAATTTTAAGGCTTGACATGTTTGGTGTCTTTTTACCCGACGTGACCCCGTCTTTTATATTTTACCAAAAAATTGGGTAATAATAAATGTTTTATCATTTAATATAGGGGAAACTGTTTTTTTTTTTACATTTCGGTAATTTTTCCTTAATATAGTAAAAAAATAAAACCCCCAGTGGTGAATAAATACCACCAAAAGAAAGCTCTATCTGTCCCCAAAAAAGGGTATAAAATTCATTTCAGTACAGCGTTGCATGACGGAATAAATGTCAGTCAAATTACCGCAGCGCTGAATACTGAAAAATGGCCTGGATGGGAAGGGGGTTTAACACCGCGGATGTCAACTGGTTAATAAACTAACAATTGGATTGAGCCTAATGATAGTTACATATCTATACTTCTGCTCAGAAAATGCCTGGGTTAAAAGTAGATTAAAAATATTGGTTCAACTGGTTCACTCTAGGTTAATCACGGCCAGGTTGACCAGCTTAGCATCCCAGTATTAAAGGAGAACTATGAGGTGAGTGCTTTTCACTCACGCGCATAAAGTTGGATAGATTACGTTGAAATGCACGACTGCGTCACCGGAATTGACGCGGTCACACATTCCACGGCCACCGAAGTCACAACATCTGATAGAGCACTGGTGCCCAGCGGTATGCAGCTTTAGGGAGCCACAAGTCCGGTTTGAATAATGTGCCCAGGTGTGACGCGGGCTGACAGCTGGGCACAGGATTCCAAACCCGGACTGTCCGGGTGAATTCCGGACGGGTGGCAACCCTAATGATTGTCAGCCAAAGAACATTTAAACTCTGTCACTTTGCCCTTTCATCAAAAAATAACATTGTCGCATAAGCTCACCCAATTTAACTCCTTCACAGCACTCCCCTCTCCCGCCACTGCTTAGTTAGAGCTTTTAGGGAATTACCAATGTATGAGGAAGCATGTGACTGCCCAGGATGCAGTGCTCAGGGTTGAGGTTTAAGTCCTTTATACTGTCACATGTGGAGGAAAATGGTGTTATCAACCCTGTGTCAGCACTGACAAGGAGCTCGCACAGGGTCTGCACTTCTGGTTTAGATGGAGGGGGAGTGTAGCAAAGGTGAGTATAAGAAGGTTTGGGGTGGTGGGAGATAGCATACAAGAGAATGCCACTTTACCCTGAATGAACAAAGATTTTTTTTTTTTTTTTAGGATAGAACTGTTTTGTATTACTCACTGCTACCATCCGCCTTCAAACTTTAGTTCTGCTACCGTCATTTTTCATAATTGCTGGCTTTGGGGTAACATAATATAGTCTTTTATGATGAATGAAGCCATGTGTATCTTTCAAGTCATATTCTATTTGGACTTTTGGCCTATGTGACACCATCTATTCTGTGGATAGGAATTAACCTTTTCACAAAATATAATTCAAACCAACAAAAGGCTCTTCTTTGATTTTCACATTTCATTGCAGGTATTTCTGGTACCAGAAGGAAAAGGAAATACCAACAATATGATTCGTAATATTACATGGATTTACCTTTGCTTGCTGGATTTTTTTTATTTGCAATTCCACCAACTCTAGAAAGATATACGTATTATTAATAAATTAACAATGTAAAGGAATCAAGACCAGCAAACTCATAAAATATTACATGATATACAACTGACATACATATTATATATATATATATATATATACATACACACAGTATATTCAAAATGTAAGCATTGCTTACCAACCTAAAAAAGGCAGAGATGGGTTTTAGAAATTACTGTAAAAAAGAAATCTTAACATAAATACTTCCAATTCTGCTGCCACAGAACACGGCTAAATGTCATTCTTCTCATTAAAGTCATTTCTGCAATGCTTTAGTTAATTTAAAAGGTCAACGTTGTCATTTAAATCAATAATGTATCTACCAGCAAACTGCAAGCAACATATTTAACTTTAGAGAAAGCAGCTTTGGATTACTGAGGGCTGGTGCAGACTTGGGTGATCCTGGGTTGCACATTCCGAGACTGCACAACCGTGTGTGGTTGCACACAGCGGTTGCCAAGGGGCCCAATCAGGGGCATAACTAGAAATCACAGGGCCCCATAGCAAAATTTTGTATGGGGCCCTGTGACTTCTAGTTATGCCCCTTGCAGAGTCCACTTGAGATCCCACGCAGCCCACCTGGGGGTGACCCTGCAGAGCCCACCATAGACGCTCTATGGTGAGCTCTGCAGGGTCACCCTCAGGTGGGCTGGTCATACTCCTTACCTTTCTATATACATCCTGTCTGAACAGAGCAGGTGGAGGGGGGGGTTTAAGAGGAAATTAGCTATTCTTGTGACTTATTTATTATTTATGTGTGTAAATTTCACCTTGAGCTATTATGCTCTGTAAACAACAGGCTTTATTCAACAGAACAGCTAAGAATCGAATGGTAAACATGTGAAAATCAGCCTAGAGTTCAACCTGCCAACTGGAAATTAAAATACAAAACATTAACAAGCCTTTTTTTTATAACTTTCTTTTTATTAAACATATAACAAAGTTTAACAAGCATGAAGTCACACACAAGGAAGTAGTACAAATAGTAGGAGAGTAAAGCAACAATCGTCAGCAAAAATACAATGAAAAACGTCATCGCATAATCAAAAGATGTACCAAACCACTGTTACCATGTCAACATCCATGGACATATGGACATAGTAGCTGCAATAGGAATAGAAGACTGAATCAAGAACCAATAGGAGAAACGAAAAAGAGAAAAAGGAGAAATGGAGAATTTTATGCTCCTCAAGCACAGACAATGGAGATCAATGCCCATCCACATCCTGTCCTAGGAGCCACTAGGAGACAGTTCAAGAAGTTCCTTGGAAAACCACACCTTTTCAAGGGACAGACTTATTCAATCTAGCAGTAAGATACTCCAAGTTATGTATATCATGGATCTTAACAAGCCACTTTTCATGTTACAGCTTTAAAAAAAGGAAATGTTTATTTTATTTGCAGTCCATATCCTAATAATAAAACACTTATATAAATAAAATGTATATGAAATCACAATCTATCCCTGGCCGTGGAAGTTGTGTTGCTTCATAATGTGCATGTGTTTTATAAATGTGGAGATTGTCAGAATATATCTGAAATAGTTTTATCTGCTTAAGTACAATATGCTGTTGCCCAACACAAAATAGGATCGGTGATTGATATTATAATTAGAAATATTTAATTATCATATTTTAATTTCAGACAGAGAAATGTACAATTTTAGATCATGGTTCTGATAAAATGAACAATGGAGTCATTAAACATGGAGATGAGAATTTTTTGCTTATGCTTAACACTGAAGATGACAAGGTAAAAAAAAAGATGCTTAAACAAATTAACAATTTGCAAGGATAGCTGTAGACCTTTCTTACATTTCTATCTTCCAGCTCCATCTAGTGGTTATTCTGTATTTTTGAAAATTTAAAGTGTATGTCACTACTTAATAATATGCATTATATCTCTGTTAAGGTGCCCATACACCTTACAACCATCGCAAGACTTTGTCTTGCGATGGTTGTAAGCTAATTAAAAGCTCGTACGATGTGCCCATCTTCGACAGGCAGATCGTACTTGCGATCATCGAAAGGCCGCCCTGAGGGGCGGGCTTCTGATGACTGCAATGCTGAACGGGCAGTGTGCGCTTGCATACACTGGCCCATTCTGCATTTGTCCCCCGAGAACGCCACTAACTTGCCGACAATCGTACGATTCTCGGCGGGTTTTCAAGCCTGCACGGGAGAAAAAAGATGTGCAACTGTACAGTAGAAACAGTCGCACACCTTCCATACACCTTGCGATTATCGTACGATCGCGGGATTTCCCTCGATTATCGTACGATAATCGCAAGGTGTATGGGCACCTTTAATGCATGCACATTTCCCAATGGTTTATCCCTTTAAGACTCCATTCACACATTAGCAGTTTTCAGCGATGCGCTAAACATAAAAACCAATACATTCCAATGTATCTCGTTCATCCTGTGCAACGTCCGCACAGTACAAAAACGTGTATCGCGCAAAAAAGCCGGAAACGTGTGGAATCAGCGTGAATGTTAAAATTTGCACATTTTGGTGCCGCACGGAAAATACAAACGTTATGTGTGAATGAAGCCTAAAGATCCTGTAAGTACTGAAAAATACCATTTGATGTGCGGGCTGACAATAAACATAACATTTATGGACTGATTGGTGTCAGCCCTGCTAAGTTGTCTTTTGCTAAACTACTCAAACCCTTCCCTATATGCTGTTCTCCACAACATAAAGACTAATTGTGCACACACTAGGAGCTCCTAATGTCTTTTGTGGGAAACAATAAACATCAGTTTTGTGGACACACCTCACCAATAAGCTCACAAGCTTTTTTTCCTATACAGCACCCCAGATTAAAAAGGTTAATCTTTAATTTGCACCACATGCACATATCACTAGAAAGAATTTAGTGTAGCCCTTATTGTTTTCATTTTGATGTGAAAACCGGTGAGAGAGACCTGGGGCTTCGTATCTTTGAGTCAATAACCCCAATAACACTTCTTTTTCCTATTGCTATAAATTAAAGCTGGTCCTGCAGTGGTACATTTTTCTACAAACATTCATACGAAAACTCTCGGCAGAACATTTGATAATGCCATCAGAGACTTGTAGAATGTTGTTCAAAATTTCATTTGATTTTAAAATTTTATTTGGAATGGATGAATTTTGTTTGTTCGAGAAAAAATATTCTGCATTATGGACGGAATTAAATATCAGTTTGACCCCATTAACTATTAGAAAAGTATATAAATGTTCCAAAAACACATTTTTGATTAATTCAGTTCTACTGGTGTATGGAAAACTCAACTAAATATGTGGGTTTCAGAACCATTTTCAGAAATATACTCTATAAAGCCCGATAAAGGGATCTAAGGCTTCCTGAAAGCTGCATCTTTAAAAACATAAGTTAGGTAAAAACATAGGGTAACACTAAAACTCCAATCTCTCTACACTATTTGATGGCTAGCATAAAACGATATACTGCTAACCTTCTGAACAGTAATTGAATGTTATAGGTTGTACTGGATTTTGCTTTGTTACAATAAAAAAATATTTCTTAAAGGTCATCTGTAGTTTAATATCTTGATTTCAGCACCTGAGACAGTATTTGATTTGCACTGTACCACTTATCAATACCGCGCATTAGCTAGAATAATTTACATCCTTCAAAGTGCAAGATCACCATAATAATATATTTTAAAGTGGTATTAAAGGATGGGTGTTTTTTTCCTTAATGTATTCTCTGCATCAAGGCAAAAAATACCCAGCACTTTTGTAACAACCAAAAAAATCTCCTCCGCCACAACTGGGAACATACACGGGTTTCCCCCGAACTTCCTGGCTGTGGGGGAGGGTATTGAGTGCAGAGGAGCCATAGGCTCCTTCTGCTGCCGGTCAAGCTGGGGGCGTGGCCGGCCACATGCTGTGTGTGTCTCTATGGATACACACAGCTGCATGCAGGTATGGCCATGACCTGGCACGTATGGGTGCCTTCACAGCAGTCAGCTAGCTGATGGAGGTACACATGCGGGGGAGGGGCGGGTTTGCGGTCTGGATACCACTTGAGAATGAGGAAATTAAAAAAATAAGAGATAAAATAACTTTTTTTTTCCAGCAAGTCTGGCCACCTTAGAAATGATAGAAAAAAGGAAGGTTTAAATGGCTCACGTACAACGGTGTTGGGTCAAAACCTAAAGTATTTGATTACCACTTGCAAATGTGTACCAGTTGCTTGAACAGGTAATTGGTGATGGTGCACAGTCATACAATCCTTCCTAGACTTCTTGTTAAAGAAAAGATGGAGAGAAGTTTTAAGATAGCACAGACCGATGATAATGTGCAAAGCACTGTATAACTGGCAGCAACTAGAAAGCATATCATACACTTATATAATAGCAAGCACATGTTGTGACACTAGTAAGATGAAATCTGATTGGTTGGTATGGCTTTGGCACCCTACAGATTCCTGTGGCTATTTGTACTGTGCAAAAATGTAAATATTAGCACCACATTGCTTAATATATTTGGGTAACAGCCCTCAGATGATGGGGAACAATCAGAGTGTAAAAATCTTTTAAGTTCAGAATTGTACAGAAAGCTCATGGTATTTCTGTACATTATACCGACATGTGTATGGGCCCAAATAGGAATAAATGTATTCATAAAAATTGGATAAGATTGTATAAAACATTGACAGGATATGTTGGGAAAATCCAATTAGATCTAAGACAATATTAAAATTGGTCAGGCTTGTTGTGATCTCTACTTTAATCAATTTACACCCGTGCACTGCCAGCTAGGATCATTGTCATCTCTATGTAGTTTTGAAGAAGAGATCCCTACCAATGGATGGTGATTGGAATCCTTATGATCGACAGCATAACATGCAACACGCTTTAGGATACTCACTGTATTTGTTTTTCTGTTCTGTCATTTTTGTTAGAAAGTTTGTGAATTGCAAAGGTTGCAGAAAGGGGTCAACATTATGAACATTTATTTGTTACAGCATTGCACAACAAGAGATTATGTGTGGTACATGCAGACATTGTGCAAGACAATCTTTACATATTTGAAAAAAGAAACAGGAGAAAGAAAAGTGAGGGTAGCCAAGAGGGCAGTAGAAAGGCAGAGAGGGGTCATATTGCAAGGGACAAGGGAAAGGAAAAGCCAGGGGGTAGTGCAGTTGGGAGCAAATCACATCATGTTGACTGAGGAGGTGAGTGCATTAGAGTTTGAGCAAATGCAGATCAATGTCAGATCATAGAATTGCACTGTACTGTATTTTTTTATTACTAATATTCTCTTACAAGGCTTAAGACAGACCTGTTACTGTTTATTCTTGCACCACAGGTGAGTCTGCTTAGGCTGTAGCACTACATTGTACAATCTGCAAAATATTTCATTTCAAAAGGCAATGAGCAGTAATGCCTAGTAAAGAACCCAGCTTCGATTTACAGCAAAAGGTACGTTCTGATTGGCTAGGGGTAACTGCACATACCACCATATAACACACATTTGTTAGGATCTTCACATGCTTTAGTAGTATCCCCTTTTATCCTGCAAAGTTAGACTTATATATTTTGTTCTTAATGGAGAAGTATTAGAAGAGTAAAATATACTCTTCCCAACACTCTATAGATCGAGAGCTGCGCTAGCATGTGACCACTGATCTCTCAGCTCCCCTCTCCTCCCTTCAGAAAGTACTGCTCCCCACAGGGACTCCCCCCTCCCTGTTCCTCCAGCGCTCATTGGACGGACAGATTGGGGGGTGGGGGGCCGCACAGCTGGCTTGGCTCTAGCTATAAAGAGGCAGAGCTAGCTGTCAATCAGACAGCTAAGTGGACATCTGCCTGTCAACATTGTCAAGATCCCTCCTGACTGCAGTGCGGCTCTGCGCTGTTAGTATATAGTGGGCAGTAGCCACTATATGCTGACTTTGGGTCACAGAAATACATTAGTAAACATACTCCTGTGACCCAAAAGAAGAAAAGCCCCCCAAAAAAGATTTGCTTTTGTTCTCTTTTAAAGGGGAACTATAGTCCTCCCAAAGCATTGGTGTTTTGCCCAGTTCTTTCCATTTCTGTTGCTAAGTTACAGTATATAATGGTCCTGGATTACCATAGGATTCACTAAGAACTGGCATGTTTGTAAAAAAAAATTCACCTGCGCTGTGAGAATCGCTAATGGTGAGACATCAGCTAATAAATATTTAGGGAGTTTCGCTGTGAGGTTGTGCTTCCTTTGTTATGACTTTGTGAAAGAGGAGAAGACACCAACTACTGTGAGAAAAAAAAAATCAGCAATAGAGACTTGAGGAGAAAGAGCGAGATGGAAATAGAGAGAAAACCCTCAAACAATAACAACTGTGTGTGGCATGTGGAGGCAAAACCCCTGCTGTTAGCCAGGAGGCTGAATCATTTTTACATCGTATATAGCATTTGTTCTACTTGGCTAGGGACCTTTTTTTTTCTTCATAACACAAAGATCCCTAAATAACTGATATGCTTTGTGTGGACTGCTTGCTGAGACTGTTGTCTTTTGTCCATAGATTTTGTGGATGATTTCCCACAATTCCCCATGTACAGTAAGCTCATATGAAAAATCATCACAAAGCTAATTAGAAGCAAGGCAACTCTGGGGAAAACTGAAAGGCAAACTGGAGCAACTAAGAAGCAAGTCAAAACAACTCAAAAGCAAGTCAAGTCAGGCTGCACTCAGATCTTCTGATTTGCATATATGTTTAATCTATTGGATTGGCATGACAACCAGGTAACTAGCCATTTCAAAAGGAGATGTCATTTTTGGCAGTCTCCGTATTTCTTTGTGTGTAGGTTTCCTTTCATGGGCAATTAGTAAATGCTGTCAGAACAGAACTAAAAGGTCATGTAAGAAAATTGAAGTAAAAAGTCATATATTTATATTCTATTATATGTTATAAGTATTGAGTGATCCTGGAAGTGGAACCAAAGCGGGCTGAGCGGAAGCAGCGGTGCAACCGGAGCGGGAGAGGAGCCAGAACTGAGCCAGAGCCGGAGCAGAGAGTAACTGAGTGCAAGAATGGAGTGTGAGGCAGTGTGATCGAAGCAGGGGAGCATGAGCCGATCATAGCAATACTACAGAGCAGTGTTGTGAATGGAGACTGAGTGGGAGCCGATCAGAGCAGTAATACAGATCAGTATTGTAAATGGAGGTGTGGGTGGTGTGGCAGTGTAGTGAGACCACACTTGAAGGAGGAAGGACGCTGTGTGAAGCGAGGACTGAGAAGGAGCCAAGTGATTGAGAGGAGTTGAGTAATTGAGAGGAGCTGGTCTGGTGAGTGATCTTGTGGGACATTGTGGGATTATCAGTGTGAGATTACTTCATTGTGCATCATTGAGTTATTGGAAAATCATACCGAGAGATCTGTGATAATTCATAGTGCTTACTGGATAGTCTGTGTTATTGGGACAATCAGGGATAGTTATCTGTGATAATCCATCGTGTTTTGCTGGCAAATCTGAGATAACATCAGCTGACGGGGAAAAACAAATAAATAGAATAAATAGATAAACAAAAACCAATTGTGACATCCCCATAAATCAATTAAAATGACCATGTGAGTGAATGCAACCCAGTGTAAAGGCTGTGACACACTGTAGGCGAAGCGAAGCAAAGCGAAAAAATTGCAACCTTCCACTTCGCACCGCACCGCAGCTTGTCTACACTGTAGTTTGTACCGTATTTTTTCATGGTTACAGATTCTGCTTGTCATGGATTAATTATTTAATGTTGAATTATTTAATAAATAAATATTCTTTGTTGATTATGAAATATATTTCAATTATTTTAAACTAATTATTATTATTTCAATATTTCAATAATTCATATTTCAATAAATATTATTTATGTAATTATTACATAATATAATTATTACATTAAATACGTATTAGTTATTTATTTAATTACTAATTAATAATCAAATTAATATTTAATTAATGATATATTTTTTAATAATTTTTTTTTAAAAGTATCTCAGTTCAGTGCTGGATAGGATAGCGCTAGGCTGTATGAACATACCACAGACACTTCTCTTCTGGACTGACCAGACGCGTTTGGAAACAGGCAGATACTCTGTGTTCCAGCGTGGAGAAGAGAAAGTGACAGCCGGCCGAGTGCTGCGGTGGAGAGCGCTGTGAGCGTCCGGCGTCTCCTCCCACACCGCTCTGCCGCCTATCACAGTCCGGCAGAGCGGTGTGGGGGCGGAGACAGTGCTGTCACAGGAGGCTGGGCTTTTCTCCCTAAACCGCTCGATCAGCCTCCTGTGACAGCGTGTCAGAGAGAAGAGCAAGGTACACACACTCAGCGATCAGTGATCGCTGAGTCTGTGTACATAATGGAGAATATGGTATGTTAACTATATCCTCAATTATAAATGAATGGGAGTGATCTACATCACCCCCATTCATTCATAATTGTAGTTATAGTAAACAAACAATGTACTCACGTTATCAATGAACAGGAACACTCATAGAGGATTCCTGTTCATTGATAACAGGGGACACAGAAAAAGAGATTGAGGACTTTGTGTTCTCAATCTCTTTTTCTATTTTAAAAGGGAAATATCAGGGGTCTGTTAAGCCCCCTTATATTTCACCGAAGCCCCTAAAAGTAAAAGTAAAAAATAAAAATATTTAATAAAAAATGAATTAATAAAAATAAATATAAAAAAATTAAAAAGTTTATAAAAAAATAAATAAAAATAAAATATTTACAAAATTTGAAAAAATAAAAAACATTTTCGGTATCGGTTTCGGCCTGACATTTTTTTTTATTTTGGTTTCGTTTCGGTTTTAAAATTTCCATTTCGGTGCACCTCTAATAATTAGGCAAACTGACAGGGTAATCTGTCACAAAGAATGTGATCGCCGAACAGTATGTTGTTTACTGGGCGCTCGGGTTCAGCACATTGCGGATCAGATGGACAGATTATTGGGTGGGGCTGGGAAAGACCCAGCTGTCATGGTACACGACAGAGAGGCAGTGTGAGCTTAGAGAGCTGAACAAGTGGCTAAGAAACTGGTGTAGAAAGGAAGAGTTTGGGTTTTTAGAGAATTGGGCTGACTTCTCAGTCGGCTACCGGCTCTACAGTGGGGACGAACTGCACCTAAATTGGGAGGGTGCAGCTCTGCTGGGGGAGAAGATGGTAGAAAGGTTAGAAGAGCTTTTAAACTAGATTCTGGGGGGAGAGATCAAAGGGGATTTGGCCAGGCAAAAAGTTGATATCAAACACGACAAATAGTATGGACAATGGGGAATTAGGGGAAATTATAGGGACCTCTACAGAGAACAGGGATTCTATAGCATTAAATCAAATACACAAAATTCGGATGCACAAAGCAGTAGCCAGATTATGGGCAATAAGAGAATCCTAAGCACAAGTAAAAACTTGAAATGCATGTTCACCAATGCTAGAAGCCCGGCGAACATACTGGAGGAATTAGTACTAATAATACTCAAAGAGGAATCTGATCTGGTGGGAATATCAGAAACCTGGCAGATGGGTCCCATGACTAGGACGCACATATAAGGGGATATATTCATTATTTAGAAGGGATAGGGAAGAAATAAGAGGGGGAGGAGTATACCTGTATTTTAGAAATAACCTGGCAGTGAATGTAGGGGACTATATAGTACAGGTGAATGGGGATAATGCTGAATTACTATAGAATGAAATGAAAAAGAATACAAAAAATGGAAATTACTTGTAGAAATATGCTATAGGCTTCTAAACGTGGGGGTGTTTTGCTTTGGAACTACAGATACCAAAGATCAGCCCCTAAATGTAGAGCTTATCCCAAGGATAAACCCAAATGTAAAGCTTGGCAAAACTTTATTTATGTTTGTTGTCTAGTTCTGCAGTAAAGCTCAAGGAAACTGACCCAGTAGCATTTAATGTACTTTACTTAGCAAAAATGCTGCGTGCACAAACTTAGTTACAGGAAAAGCAAAATAAAACAAAACATACAGGCAACTACAAACAAACTTACATGCAGCCACTACGCTATTCTTTCTAGTACATGTAATAGTTTCTAAGAGAGGAAACACCAAAATACTTAGCTTCCAGCTGCAAATTCCGTAAAGAACAGGACTTCTTGGCAATTAAGCGTTCGCAGGAAAATGGCTTCTGGTTGCCGTCTCTCTCTCGAAGTTCTTTGTTTTAAAGTTCTATGGTAAGTCCTCTCTTGGTCAGAGCGATGTTCAACAAAAGGACTTTGTTGAAGTATGTAGCGCTCACCCCCGAAGGAGCCGCTGAATATTGAAACGGGTTCTCCTACCTGTTGGTTCCAGCTACCAGTCCCCTTTGATCAGCAACAGCACACCGACACTCACGGACAGAACGGCTCGAGTCTTAGGGTCTTTTTAGGGTATTTATTTGCAACATCAATAGGAGAGAGAGGGTTTAGGATCTGTAGGATGCCATTGGAATCTTCTGAGGACAGCTTTCTCCCCTAGCAACCGCTAAGGCCGAAATCACTGCGATCTGGTCCCAGGGACCAATAGTAGTAGTAGTAGTACTGTGAACAGATACCTGTAATAGGGTGTGGGATCTCCCTTGTGGGTCCCAGACGGACGCTCGCACCAGCTCCTCTGCAGTACCCCTCAACAAGCGGACTCCTCCCCGACCCAGCTTCCATCAGGTATTTTCCTTAGAAACATGATCTGGAATCTCTGTGCCCTCAGCATCTGCAACTGCCAAGGAGCACTCCAGTTTAGTGGTAGTATCTTCTTAGAACAAGGCACCCATCACCTGCCAATTGTATGGGC
The DNA here is from genome assembly GCF_000935625.1 of Nanorana parkeri. Classification (NCBI taxonomy): domain Eukaryota; kingdom Metazoa; phylum Chordata; class Amphibia; order Anura; family Dicroglossidae; genus Nanorana; species Nanorana parkeri. The sequence continues at coordinate 12,471 of NW_017307328.1, forward strand.
CCAGCAAAGTATCAGTGTATCCTAGGCCTCTAGGTCCCTCAGCACCTGCCATGTGCTGAGGCCCAGGCCAGTTTCCTGCATCACACACCGTCCTCCTAGGGCAAGGCCCCTAGGGGGAAGAGAGCTCTCCACAATGTCCCCAGACCTTTTATTACCTGCCCTCAACCATGCCTCTGAGTCATCCTACTCAGGGATTGGCTAGGGCCAGGTGCATAGTCATAACCTGAGGGTGGATCCTCCCTCACTGTATGCCAAGGCTCCCTTTTCCTCAGCAACAGGAGGAGCAATCAATCCAGCAGACTCAGGGACACCTATAGAATGCAGAGCTCTGTATAATCAGTATCTGGACTGGTTACAGTTCAGGTATCTCTAAATTGAATATAGACATTTTAGAGGTGGATGGGAAAGGGTAAAAAGGGTAAACTGCCAACAGGTAGTTTCATACATATAAACAGCTAGCTTAAGACCATCTGCCTCCTTGACTTTACCCTTGAGCCAGCTCAGAATTGGCAATATTCCGGTAAACATGGTACGTAGGAAATGCAATCTCCAAAGAGTGCTCCGTCCATTCTCTAAATTAGTACAGGATTTCATATAGCACCAAAGAATATAGGCTACAACTTAATAAGTATGAAGACAAAGAATAGAGTCACTCCTTCTTTCATTATTTTTCTGGGCTAATTAGAAAAATAATTGCTTAAATGTTTGTCACAGCACATAGTTTCTGCAGCATAATGGACAACAAACAGTGTTCAGCTAACAGAAGATTCACCTTTCTTTATGTTGCTAAACTAGGCACACAATGTGATGCACTGTAAACAGGTTCTTGTTTAAAGAATATGTTCTATTTTCTCTAAAAGTAGGTGTAAGGAAAAATATATTTATTTCATCATAGAAGTCCAATAATAACAGAGATAGCAAGCCAACATGTTATTGGGGCTATAGGTTTCCCCATTTATTGGGCTTAAAGTGATAATAAAGTCAAAAGCTTTTTAAGCTTTTTAAATGCTAATTGAATCACTTTCAATGGATGCTGTTCCTTTATGTTTAAAAGCTTCAGCTTCCTGCAGAATCAGCTAGTCTCCTGAGCACTAGCTCTGATATCCTATTGGGACACCCTAGTGTGTGCTGGTAAGCTGTGTGTGGCTCCCCAGAAACACCTCCTTCTTCCCTTCTCCAAGCTAGTAGATGGACGGCTGCTGGAGACTGTGCTGTGCCTTGTGATTTTGTACTGGACAGGAAGTTCAGGGAAGCTGATCTTAGAGAGTTGGAACCAGCTGTTTAGAAACGTGACGACTGCTAATAATGATGTTCGCCATCTAGTGATAGTGAGAGCAGTAGCTTCTACATGCGCTGGGTGCATGCACACAGACGGGAACAGGAGGATGTACAGGTATGTCCTTCTGGAGCATTGGGGTAGTGAACATGGCAGTTTGTGTAGTAGCCGGTCAACAGGTGCTATTTTGTTCTTGTTCCACTGACGAGATTTGCCTAAAAATAGCCATACAGGGCTGCTGTGAATAGCCGAAGAGGCTTTAGCTTTCTTCACTTCGGCGTGGTTATTTATTAGGCTGCCATTGCCATCTTAGTGAATAACCCCCTAATTTTTGCTCGCTCTAATAAGGACTCAATAGGGACAATGGTCCTATGTTCTGGTCCCTTAGTTCATATTTGCCTCTTTTTTTTATTCTGTGGGTTGCTCCTTTTTCAATACCAGGATAGTATTCCCCTGCAAAATCTAACTATGGTGTTAGCTCTCTTTTTACTACATACTGTATGTTCTAATGGACCTAAAAAAGTAAACAAACCATTATACATCAGAATCTGTTCCTTGGCATAGCATTATATAAGTGTGCCCTGTCCTACCTTTTTAGCTTTAAACGGTGGATACCATTGTTGGCATTTTACATTCCAGTTTTAAAGGAATTTAAAGGGTTTGCATTTGTTATTAATGATTAGCATTAGAATTAGGGATTGCACTTGTTTGTATTTTTCCTTTTATTCGTTGACTTGGAGGGTTCCCTGGCCTGCTGCTGTCCTGCTCTGCCATTTTGGTGGGGTTCCTGGGCAGTTTGGTGGAGTAGGTCATCTTTCTGGCTGATATAGGTTTTTCTTTTTTTATATATAGGTTTGATGACTATTTTTGCTTTCTCTAGGCTTGACAGTCTCTCCACACTACTTTTTACCTCTGTGGGCCTGCATTGCCCTCATTCACTAAGCTTTTTTCACCAACTAAGCTCCATTCATGGATCCATCCTGTCCCCATTGTCTCCTTCTTCCCTTCCCCTATTTTTCCACTCCCTCCTTTCCCCCCCCCTTTTTTTTCCTCTCCTCCCCTTCCCCCTGCCTTTTTTTTCTCTCCTTTTTTATGGCATATAACTAGGAGACCCCTTGTCTCCAAAAAAGGGTCATCATTTTTTGGCTATTTTGGACCCACAAAAATTATCATTGCCTGTCTTCAAGAAACACTTTTTTCTACTTCTTCCCATCTGAGATATGTTGATGCTATATACCCTCAGGTTTTTCAGTCCACTGCAGCCACTAAACATAGGGGAGTACTTATAGCGTTTCACAAAACACTCAGTTCCGATGTCTTAAATCTCGGACCCGATTGGTTGATATCTTCTCTTTCAGGGCACTCTCCACGATGCTGAACTCACGATCCTTACATATTATGCCCCTAATTCCAGACAATTACCCCTTTTCTCCCATTTACGATCTCTGTAAAAAATGTGCATTGCTCCAATCAAGAGCCTTTGAGAAAGTCGTGTGGGAGGAGCTGTGACACCATTGTGCTGGGCGGGGTGGACGCCGGAGATTCTGTTAGCTCTGTTGATGCCACTATCTATGCGCTGTGTATTTGCCTTTTGAATCTATCAAGCCCTGTATTGGAAGAGTGGGTGAGAAGAGGAAGCCAGCAGAGGAGGGAGAGTCCTGGGGAAAGCTGATGGTTGTATAAGAGCTCTGTATGACCTTTGGTGTATGAACCTAGATCCATCTTAAAAGGTGACTGTACACCTGAAGAGCACTGATGTGGAAGACTTTATGCACTGCAAATCACTTACCATTTGGGGACTATTTGTTTGCTGAAAAGTTGGAAAAGGCTCTTTATAATTGCACTGGATACTATTCATTAGTGTGGGACTATTTGTTCACTGAAAAGCTGACAAAGATTGCTTACAATTTTGTGCACTTGGTTAATGTTTGTAATGGGCACTTGTCAGTTTTTGCTATTTTTATGTACTTTTATGCACAATGTGATGCAAATTAAGTTTTGGTCACAACTATTAATATGTTCCCAGTGTTTTGCACACTTTATTGATTGGAGCGCTGCACATAGTTTATATATTGAGTTTTTTTAATGGTGCTGGTGGTTTCACATTTGTGCTAGCAGCTCTAAATTATAGAAAGTTATGTGATGATCACATCTATCATAATTTTTTCAAAAGAGTAGCGTGGGGATTTTATAATTTTTTCTGTAATTTGACTAAATAAGTCATTTTAATAGCTCCAGGAGATATTATTATGATTCCACAAAGCTGTTGTTTAAGTTTTCAAAGGAGTCGGGATAATTCGCTCTATATAAGGAAGAATAATCGGGGGTAAGCATAATACCCAGGTAGGGAATTATGAAGCCCAAGGAAAAGGTAAATTCTGTTGTAGCTAGGCAACTGAAGATGAAGATAAGGAGACATTAATTGCAGTCAATTTGGAGTAGTTAACTTGTAGGCCTGAGATTTGTGCAAATCGATTCAAAGAAGCCATTGGGTTAGGTTGGGAGGTATGAGGAGAAGTGATTGACATCAAGATGTCATCAGCAAATAGCGAACGTTTATGGGAGAAACCAGCTAACTTGATCCCTTTAATATCTAGGTTAGCTTCTGAACATATGGCTAGGATTGCAGGGCCAAAACAAACAAGATAGGAGATAAAGGGCAGCCTTGTTGTGTACCACGGATAATAGGAAAAGCAGGAGAGCTAAATCCCTGGTAGACACGTGCAATTCGTTTCATTCTGAATTTAAATTCGTACGAATTTCTGTAAATTCGAACATTCGGATGCATCCGAATTACAAAAATAATGAATCCGAATGTTTGATAGCGAAATTCGAATACGTCCTAATTTTATTCGGAAACTAAACACAACAAGCGGGAGAGCTGTTATTTACCGCTCTCTGGCTTCTCTGCACTTGTATGTCAAATGAAAACAAAGTAACAGAATATTGTTACAAAATGTAAATAACGAAAGAAGACGAGAAATCTGTGTTATTCTGTAACAGCTTCTGCTTCTTTGTGGACACTTCCATCCCCAATGTAAAGAAACTGACAGCTGTCACAGAATACACAAAAGTGTTTAATTGTTCACAGAAATAATAATAATTTAAAAAAATCACAGAACCTTTTAGGTCTGGTAGAAATATTAAGGGGGTACCTCAAAAAAGTAAAACAAATAAAAAATTTCCACCCCCCCTAAAATCCCGTACCAGACCCTTAATCCGGGCAGCAGCTTGCCAGGGCAGGAAAGGGGAAGACGAGCGAGTGCCCCCCACCACCATACTAGGCCACATGCCCTCGGCATTGGGAGGGTGCTTTTCCAGAGGAATGGACCTGAGAGAGAAAGTTTTCTTTCAGGTCCGCCCCTCTGCTAATTGACTGACAGCAGTGGGCAGAGCAACAGCCAGCCTGCTAGTGGCTATTGCAATTTAAAGTGGCCAATAACAGAATGGTTATTTCTCCTGCAAGTTCTCTCTCAGGTCCGCTCCTCTGTGACTGACAGGCAGTGGGTGGAGCATTAGCCAGCCTGCTATTGGGTATTTCAATTTTAAATAACCAATAGCAGGCTTTGTTTATTTCTGCCCACTGCCAGATGTAAACATTGCATCAGGGAGCTTTTCTTTTTTCAATCATCAGCCAACGCTGGAATTACTTTGTGGGACATTTTCTTAAAGGTATTTTAAATAAAGGAATTGTCAAAAATTCTTGTTTTGTTTTTTGTTCAATTAAAGGAATTTTTTCTAAGGTGGTGTGTTTATTTACATTTTATTTAACCCTTACTCATTCACAGGGGATGGCATCTGGGTGCCCCCTTTATGAAAACAAATTTTAGTTGGTAAAAATCATTAAGCTCATCCGTAAGTTACGAAATTCGGATTCATCCAAATCGGCAAACAAATTTTTCCCCTTTTCTGCAAACAAATTTTAGTTGGTAAATTCATTAAGCGCATCCGTAATTTACGAAATTCGGATTCCAAATGCCGAAACGAATTGACTTTCAGACCCAAATCCCGAAAAATAAATAACGAAACATTCAAAACTAAATGAAACAAATGTTTTTGTCAGCTAATCCCTGGTATTTAGTAAATGCTTCAGGAGATGAATAAACCACCTAAATCCGAGCTTAGAAACCTCGTCCAAAACCCCATTTGGCAAGAATGACCGTAAGGTAAGGCCAAGAAATGGAATTGAAAGCTTTATGTATATACTGTATATGCATATCTAGTGATAATAAAAGCAGTTTATGCTTATGACTTCGGGCTAGATGGAGTAGTTGAAGAATTTTGGGAATACCATCTGTGGCTTGCCTCTTTGGGACAAAGCCCACCTGATCCCTACCTACTAGTGAACTAATATAAGCATTGAGAAGAGTTGACAAGATTTTGAGCAACAAGTTATCTACATTTAGTAAGAAAATTAGTCAGTCAAAGATTGAACCCCTTTCTTCTAAACTATTGTGTCCTTTTGTTCGCAATATAGTCCATGGTGTAAACAACTTGTAATATTGTGGTCCTCATTCTAGATTTTGAAGACTGCAATAAGGTCCCCTATTATTGTTTTATCACTTACCAAAAAACCTCTTTTATTGCAGGACAGTATCCTGTTTGCTTTGCTGGCTGCTGTTTGGCATTGCATGCATGCATTGCATATATCTGTGATTTATAACCCCCCCAGGTCTTTTTCCATGTCCAACTTCCCTAATGTTGCACCCCCCAAGTAGTAATTTGCGCACACATTCTTCGCTCCCATTTGCATAACCTTGCATTTTTCAACATTAAATTGCGTTTGCCATCTTGTATCCCATGCTTCAATTTTATTTAGTTGAAGTGCATATATCTACTGTTCAGAAATGACTGCCCTACACAGTTTGGTATCGTCCACAAAAACTGAACTATTGAAACTATATTACCCTATGTCGGTAATAATTAAAATAAACAGGATCAGCCCTAGGACCGAACCCTGGAGCACCACTCCCCACTTTTGCCCAATTTGAAAATGACCCATTTATTACTACCCTCTGGGTCCGTTCTTGCAGCCAATTTTCCACCCATGTACATACACTTTCATCCAAACCTATAGACCTCAGTTTGTGAATTAGACATTTGTGGGGTACTGTATCGAATGCTTTAGCAAAGTCCAGATACACCACGTTTACTGGTATTCCTCTGTCTCATTTAATACTGACCTCCTCATTAAATGTTAATATATTGGTCTGGCAAGAACGGTCCTTCATGAAGCCATGTTGGTTACTACTTATGATACCAGTTATATTCGCAAACTCCTGCATGCAATCTCTTATCATGCCTTTGAATATTTTGCACACTATTGACGTTAAGCGGACTGGCCTATAGTTACCCGATGTATGTCGTTTCCACGTTTTGTATATTGGAATCACATTTGCTCTACGCCAATCAGCCGGTACCATACCAGTCTTTATACTGTCCAAAAAAATTATGTGCAGTGACCTGGCTATGACCTGGCTAAGTTCCTTGAATACCCTTGGATGTAACCCATCTGGCCCTAGTGATTTGTTTACATTTAATCCTTCCGGCCTCTGTACTACTCTGCTCTCCGACAGCCACGGTCATACATTAAAACTTTTGTTATTGTTTCTACAGCTGATGCCCTGGTCGATACCCATTTCCTCTCAGCTGAAAAGACAGAAGAAAATTATTTGTTTAACGCGTTTGCTTTCTCCCTGTCACTGGCAGGTAACCTCCCCTCTTCATCCTTTATGGGGCCTACATGTTCCGTCCTTAACCTCTTACTGTTTATATATTTAAAGAATTTATCGGGATTTGCTTTTCTGCTGCTATCTGTTCCTTTTATTCTAGCTTTGCAGCCCTGATTGCTCTTTTACATCTTTTGTTGCAACCCTTGTAGTTTTCGAATGCCGTTGCTTTAACTATTTTTTGAAGGCCTTATCCTTTTCCCCTATGTGTTGTTTTACTCTGCTAGTTAACCACCCTGACTTAACTTTAATGTTTTTGAATTTATTGGTAAACGGGATGCACTGGGCAATCTTGTTATTTAAGATTTCCTGAAGCTGTCCCATTTGTCCTCAGTGTTCCTATTTAGGAAGATTTCATCCCAATTTATGTCACATAGTAGGCATAGTTTTTTAAAGTTAGCCCTCTTAAAATTGAGTGTTCTTGTCATACCGATATGTCTATGTTTCCTGGAGTTGACTGAACATTATCATTCTATTGTCACTGTTACCTAGGTTATCCCCGATTTCCACGTCTGCAACCTGCTCTGAGTTGTTTGTAATTAGTAATTCTAGCAGAGCATTTTTTTCTAGTCAGTGTTTCCACCAACACGTTAGGTGGCCTGTAGCATATTCCCACCAGTAATTTCCCCTTTTTTACATTCATTTCCATTTCTATCGATAGTAATTCATCATTATCCCCGCTCTCCTGCGCTATATCATCACGCACATTCGCTGCCAGGTCATTCCTGACATACAGGCATACTCCTCCCCCTCTTCTTCATTCTCTATCTCTTCAGAGTAATGAATATCCCCTGATATTTGCTGCCCAGTCATGCGACCCATATTGCCAGGTTTCTGATACTCCCACTAGATCATATTCCTCTCCCAGTAGTAGAGTTCTAATTCCTCAAATTTGTTCACCAGGGTTCAAGCCTTGGTGAACATGCATTTGAAGTTTTTACCTGTGCTTACGATTTTCTTGTTGCCCACATTCTGGCTACTGCTGCATGTCCTTTTCATATCCCTTTTTGCAGACGTTTGTGCCTTTCCGATTTTCTCTCTTCTTTTCTATGCCCCTTTTTCTTTTTGTTTCCACTAGTTGTCCTCTCTTTTCTGGGTTTTCCCACTCTTTTAGTCTCTTCCCTCTTCTCTCTCTTTTCCCTCCCATCAAAGTTGACATACAAGTTGGGGAACTGCCTGTTTGGGTGAGTAGAGAGGAGGTACACTGGTGATCTTCTGTTGGAGAGTTTGCCCCTTCCTTATGCTTGGGACCGTTTATGAAGATCATACTGTTAGGGACTTTGCCTCTCCCTTATGCTTGGAGCTGTTTATATCAGCTGTTGTGGAACTAGGAATCATAGCCACAGAGACTGATGCATGATGAGATTTGTAGTTTCACCACAGCTGGAGTGCCAGAGTTTTCCCATCCCTGTCAAATGGTCAGTTTAGCTAAATCCTAATACAGTATCGAACCCCATCCTATTGATGTTGCATGGAACTAAGTTAATTTCTTTATTTGATTCAGCTTATACCTGCAGAATTTAATGAAGGGATCTGCTTCACATGGGACTTCTGTGACCTGTATGCTACTAATAATTTAAATAAACAGTAATTTTTTTAAAGATTAAGTACGAGTACCGATGCTTTTTCTCAAGTACTTGCCAATACCTATTACCGATACATTTCTTTTTTTTTTACTGTCATGTGACAGTTTTTCTAAAATAATACAGACTAATTATTTTAGGACAGTGGTGGAGCACCAGGGCCGGTCACAGTTGCGATTCTAGTAGTTCTGCCTCCAACTCTAAGCTGTAGAGGGACTACAAATCTCAGCAATACATTATAACAGCAATGCAGAATGGCACCGTCTCTATAGGACTACAAATCCCTGCAATACATTATACAGCAATACAGAATAATGCAATAAGTATTGCGTCCTACTCTGTGATGCAGCTCCGCTCCAGGGTGCCAGCATGATGTGTAGGGTGGAGGTTCTCAGGAAGGGGAGATGTGCGGGTAGGCAGAAGCGCTGTAAACAGGCACTGCATGGTCCCCAAGAAGGCTGCCGCGAGGCTGAACAATTGAAGCGCTGCATCAGTTTTTGATATCGAAGCACTGAAATGAGAACAAGTACCTGTGCAAATGCTCAGTATCGGTACCAATATCCTATCCCCAATATATATCCGATCCCATATATATATCATTGTGTGTATATATAAAATCTCCACTGTCAGTGTCCAAACTATACCATCAAGGTCGCGTGTTAATCGTTCCTTTTTTAAAGCTGGGCTTGGTATATTTTATAAATATATATATATATATATATATCTGCTCTTTAGATTCATAGGCTTGACTTCAGTAATTGAGGCTTGACCTACCCCTTGGGGTCTCTGCTCCTTATTCCCCTGCAATCTTCCCACAGATACATAATGGGTTGTAGACCGTAGGCAGTGATTACTTCCTATGATCTTGATTTAAGTCTGTTCTATGATAGTGAAAGAATGATTGCACAAATTGACCAGTATGGGATTAGATTGAATAGTATCTTTATTACATCATTATATGATCATATTGTTCAGAGAAAGCCGACTTTATTCTGCAAAATGCAATGAATGAATGCTACCCCCATTTTACTGTGATTTTAAGCTATTACTAAGCCAATAAAATCTAACATCTATATTCACTAATTATATTATATACTATAATGCTCACAATGCTGATTAAGATGGCAAAAGGTAGTGATATGAACTGCACAGGTTTACTTATGAGATCAATTATCCCTTTTCATTTTCACAAGAAGTATTGCAATATAGGTTTTATGTGTTTTAATGTTGTAATTGTAATAAACAAGATTTTAATTTTTTTTTAAACATTTATTTACGGTTTACTTTAAAGTCCCAGTTAGACAGAATACTATATACAATGTTTTTTTCTTTCCTTTTATCTTTACCTATCCTATAACATTTATATTATTATAAAACATACAGCTAAAAGAGTTACATGAATGGTAAGATAGCCACACTGTGTTAGATGATAACTTTTGGAAAGCACTAGAATGATGTTCATTAGACATATACCATCCATCATCTAGGTTTACCTGCAAGGTGACTTCATCATAAGACTAACAATTAAAATTGTGGATTAGGAGACTCCAAATTCATGGGGAAAGGCTTCTGATGACCCACTCTAAAATTGGGCCTGTGTAACAAAAGATCAAGAAGTAAAGCAGCTTAATGATAAAAGAAAATTATTTGTATCTTAATGTATGACAAAATAACATGATAATTGACTATCCAATTTAAGCAAACACACACTTGGAAGTAATTGGAAGTAATTTTATGCATTAGTTATAATAAAGATCTTGTGTTTTTATGAGACTGACACTGGCATCAGTCATGTAAATTCCAAGTAAATTTACAGATGTAGTTCAACAAACCTTATTCCTACTCTTCTTACTGGAGAAATGAAATGGCTAGTGGTCATGCCTTGACCAGATGTTAATTTCACAATCTCTCCCTTTGTCCTTAAAGGACATTTCCACCTTTTTAAGGGGTTTGTGTTTTTTTGTGGTAATGTAGAGGTTCAGGGGGGATGTATATGTGTGTGCATTGTCAGGAGTCACAGGTTGCAATCTGTTACAGCCACAACCCCACCTACCTGTTCAGGACACTGCGGCTCTGTCACCATGTGCATACATCCATGTGCTTCTTAAGTCACTCACAGATAGTTATGCTTGCTTCCTGCAAGAACTACTGGGATATTCAGATAAACTGTACTGTGCGTATAACTGCATTACATACTGGGTGAATTATGCCATGTACGATGCCCCTCTGTTTAATGCACACTTGTTTTGCATTTATTTACTCATTATTGCACTTTCAAAGCTTTAGCAGTGATCATACTGCACACTATGCACTCCAGCACTGAACATTCTAACCTTATGGGAGAGGCAATTAAACACCTGCTCTCCCCTTTACTATCATTCTCATGGATCAGATGAGCAGGATCTGGCACACACTTGCTGTCACCGTGATGGGGTGCACCCCAACCACCACACATATATTTAGAATGGAGGGTCTGCCCTGGTAACGAACTATGCCCTCTCTCAAGGAGGCATATGGCTATTGGAATCCAGGATTATTATTACAAAACTCACTCTTTTCCACAGCTCAGATCCTATCAAGCCATCCCCCCAGAAGGTCAAATGGAGCTGTGGACTGATGGGCGGAACACATTTAGGCAATACCATTTCTTAAATACTTGCTCTTTATTATATTTAATGTATTAGCAGCATATCTGCTGCTTACCCAATTGTTCGCTCTTTTAGAAAAGCACTTACCAAACTTTCCTGAATGTTGATAGTGTTCCTTGTTATTACATAGTTACATAGTATTTGAGGTTGAATAAAGACATTAGTCCATCAAGTCCAACCTATAGGATCTCGTTTTTAGGAGTACTTGTACCCCTGTATATTACGGTCCCTTAAAAAATCGTCCAAAAGTTTCTTGAACAATTCCACGTTTTTTGCTGAAGTCACTGCCTGTGGCAGTGAGTTCCAGACCTTAACCGCTCTAACTGTGAAGAACCCCCTTCGCCCCTTGTGCTGGAATTTTTTCCCCACCAATTTTAGGTTATGGCCTCTAGTTTTTGTAACGGAGTTAATTTTAAATAGTTTATCGCCAATGTTGCTGTCACCATTGAACATTTTGTACATTGAGATCATATCACCCCTTAATCTCCTCACCTCTAATGTGAACATGTTTAAATTTAGTAGCCTTGTCTCGTAGCTCTGGTCCTCCATACCCCTATGGAGGAGCCCTCCGCAGCTCAAGGACATCTTTTCTTAGTACTGGTGACCAGAACTGGACCAGATGAGGTCAAACCAATGATCTATAAAGTGGCAAAACTATAGACTCGTCACTGCAATAGATACCCTTTTTGATGCAGGACAAAACCCTGCTAGCTTTGTTTACAGCAGCCTGGCACTGCAAGCTACCTTTCAGTTTGTGGTCTACAATGACCCCCAAATCTTTCTCCATTTCTGACTTCCCTAGCGGCACCCCCATAATTGTATAACCCATTTGTTTATTTTTAATTCCAAAGTGCATTACTTTGCACTTATCGACATTAAACCTCATCTGCCACATTGTTGCCCACTCCCCTAACCCCTTCTCCCACCTCTGTCCCTCCTGAACAGGTTGTACCCCTCTATATTGGTTGCCCAATCATGTGTGTTGTCTAGCCAGGTTTCTGCTATTCCTACTATATCGAAGTCCTCCTCGAGCATCATAAGTTCAAGCTCTTCTAATTTATTGGCCAGACTTCTCGCGTTCGTGTACATACATTTAATTCCTGTCTTAATTGGATAGAGGAAAGGAAGCAAGGTCATATAGACCCGGTAGAGAATTTCACAGACCTTGGTGACCTACCGGCTATTTTGCGAATTCCAAAAGAGGCCCCATTTCAGGGCAGGGGCCTCAGAAGTCTTTCTGATAGTTTGCCCATCCAGTTTTCCCGGGTCGGTGCATCCAGATCTGCGACTTTCGGCAGATCTGGATGGACAACAGAGGCGACCGCTGGGTCTTGAACACCATTTAAAGGGGCATAGATGGGAGTTGCACAAGACTCCTTGCGCCTTCTTTCTTCCAACGAAAACTCCTTCCTGCGAAGTCCAAAGGCAGATCCTTTTATCTTATGTGGAAGATCTAGTGGCCCAGGGGGGAGTTGTTGCTGTACCCTTTCAAGAGCGTTTTTCTGGCGTTTATTCGCCCCTTTATCTGGTGAAAAAGAAGACGAGAGACTAGATACCTGTGATAGATTTGAAGCATCTCAATCAATACATAAAGGAGCGCTTCAAAATTGAATTCCTACAGACTTTTCTGAATATTGTCCAACCAGCGGATTGGATGCTTTCTATCGATTTAAAGGACGCCTATTTCCACATCCCAATCCAGCAATCTTTTCAGAGGTTTCTCCGTTTTGCTCTGGGTCATCTGCATCATCAGTTTGTCTGCCTCCCTTTCGGACTGACGACTTCTTTGAGGGTTTTTTCCAAAGTCCTTCTGGCCATAGTCGCCTTGCTACGAGAGAAAGGTGTGCACATATACCATTATCTGGATGACATCCTTCTCTTGAACCAAAGTTGGCAAACCCTGCTGGAGCATCTCACACTGGTGATTTCGACACTGGAAGAGTTCGGGTGGTTGATTAATCGGGAGAAGAGCCATCCCCATTCAAGACCTAGTGTACCTAGGTACCAGAATAGATATGGTTCTGAACTCAGTAGCCATTCCCGTAGAGAAGATTCCCGTCATTCTGAGTCGATTGTGCCAGATCCTGTTGTCCAATTTTCTCTCAGCCACTCAATGCCTACAAGTGGTGGTCACCATGGTGTTCACAATAACTATGGTAAAATGGACTCAGTGGAGATCCCGCCCCTTTCAGGTGGGCTTTTTGAAACAGTGGGAGATGGAAGACCTCTCTCAGTTGATTCGGGTTACGGCCCACATGAAAGAAGATATCCTTTGGTGGATGAAGGAACAAAATCTATCTATCTCGTTGCCTATCACTGTGTCCAACATTGTGGATGGTAGTTTCAACGGATGCCAGCGAGTCGGGTTGGGGAGCCAGCAGTGCTGGCCAAATAGCCCAGGGTCAATGGTCATTTCCTTCAAAGGGAATGGCCTCCAATATTCTAGAAGTGAGGGCAGTATTTCAGGCACTGTTGGCTTTCCGCAATCTCGTTCATGGAAAATCGGTTCTATTGAAAATAGACAACACCCTGGCGGTAGCATACATCCAAAAACAAGGAGAGACTCACAGTCAATCCTTATTGGAAGAAGTGGCTTCATTTATGGAGCAGGCCATAGTCCATTTCTCCACCTGTCGGCTATGTATGTGCCTGGTCCCCTGAATCGCCAGGCGGACTACCTTTGCAGGGTGAAGCTGCACAACAATAAGTGGTCCCTTCTTCCTCAAGTTTTTCATCAGTTGGCGAATTGGGCTTTTCACCCGGAAGTGGATCTATTTGCATCCCCAGCCAACTGCAAGTTGAGCAGATTCTACTCAAGACTTCCTTGCCCACTACCGATAGCGACAAATAGCCTAGAAGGAAGGCTCCAGAAGGAAGTTGTGACCGTACTGGCCGTCATTCCCAACTGGCCCAGGAGTCCATGGTATCCCCTACTTCGCCAATTGAACATGCAAGCTCCTTTCCCATTACCGTCCTTGACGAATCTTCTGTCGCAGGGCCCGATCCTTCACCCTGCCCCAACCAAGCTTTGTTTCATGGCCTGGATATTGAGAGGAGAAGGCTCCACCAAAGCTGTCAACACACTATTATGCTCCAGGAAATACAGTACGAACCGCATGTACAATAGAGTATGGAAGAAGTTCAAGAGTTTGCTTCATCTCAAGGCTTTGAGGCCGCGGTCAGATCTCTCATGTGTTGAAGTCAGTGGCGTAACAACCGGGGGTGCAGCAGGGGCGCGGGCCCCGGGCGAAAAGTGAAGGGGGGGCGCCGGCCGAAAATGGCACTTTCGGCTAAATGCCGAAAGTGACATTTTCCTGCCGTTTTGCCGGCGCGGCCGTGATTCCTTTCATCCCCGCTGGGACACAGAGCAGTGCCCAGCAGGGATGAAAGGAATCAGAGAGAAAATGACAGCCGGCCGAGCGCTGCGGGACGAGCGCTGTGAGCGGCCGGTGTCTTTCCTCCCACACCGCTCGGCCGCCTATCACAGTGCAGCAGAGCGGTGTGGGGGCGGAGACAGCCAGCGCTGTCACAGGAGGCTGGGCTCTCCTCTTGCAGCCTCCTATGACAGTGTGTGTCAGAGAGGAGAACCGGGACAAGCACTCAGTGATCGCTGATCGCTGAGTGTTTGTACATAATTGAGGACCTGGTATGTATACTATATCCTCAATTATGAATGAATGGGAGTGATCTACATCTCCTCCTGTTCATTCATAATTGTAGTTATAGTAAACATACCATGTTATCAATGAACAGGAACACTCATAAAGGATTCCTGTTCATTGATAACAGGGGACACAGAAAAAGAGATTGAGGACTCTGTGTCCTCAATCTCTTTTTCTATTTTTAAAGGGAAATATCAGGGGTCTGTTTAGACCCCCAATATTTCCCCGAAGCCCCTAAAAGTAAAGTAAAAAATAAAAATATTTAATAAAAAATTAATTAATAAATAAAAATTGATTAAAAAAAATGAAAAAGTTTCAAAAAAAATAAAATATTAAAATTTGAAAAATTAAAATAAAAACATGTGTGTGTGGGGGGGGAGGTGCAGGGTACAGTTCCAGTGGTTGTTTATATAATGGGGGGGGGGGAAAATTCTGCCCCGGGCGCCCAGAACTCTGGTTACGCCACTGGTTGAAGTACCTCCAAATCGGGTTGAACATGGGTCTAAGTCTGAGTACCCTCAAAGGACAGGTGTCAACGATTGCGGCCTTCACAGGCATCAGACTGGCGTCTGACGGTCTTATTTAACAATTCTTCAGAGCCGTCATCAGGGTGAAGCTGCCTAGAAAACGATTGTTTCCTAAATGGGATCTGCCATTAGTATTAGACTTTCTAGCCTCAGACACGTTTGAGGGACAGTTATCTCTCTTGCGCATCACCTTGAAAGTGGCCTTTCTGGAGGCAATAACTTTGGCCAGAAGGGTTTCTGAACTGGTACCATTGGGGTTTAAAGAACCCTTCACTACATTTCTAGTGGACAGAATTGTCAAGGTACCGATGCTCGGGTTTGTCCCGAAAGTCGTTTCGAATATCCAGATGAGATAAGAAATAGTCTTACCTACCTTCCAGCCTGCGGCTGGTGAACAGGTACATCGCTTTGATGTGGCAAGTGCGTTAAAAGCGTATATTGCATCTACGGCCAATATAAGGGCCACAGATCATCTGTTTGTCATCCCTTTGGGTGTCAAGAAGGGCTCCAAGGCCTTGTGTAGACTCATCGCCTCATGGGTCATCAAGGCTATAACCTTAGCCTACAAAGCCAAAGATTTGCTTATACTGGAAGGAGTCTCCTCACTCAACGAGAAGTATGTCAACGTCTTGTGCTGCGGAAAGTCCAGTATCTCTGGAGACAATTTGCAAGGCTGCCACCTGGTCATCAGTTCATACTTTCATGTCCCATTATTGTATAGACCCAGCGGCACTTTCTACGGTAGATTTTTGCCATACAGTGATTCTGCTGTGGCAGGTTCTAATTAAACAAATTGATTGGTTTTCCCCGTGTGTAGCAAGTTATTTCCCATTAGTGTGCTGACATGGAGCTGACAGGAAAACCGGAAAATTGTACCAGCAATTTTCCTTTCCTGTATAGCTCCAGGGCAGCACAATTCCCCCCCTTGCAATTGGATAGTTACAGAACAGTGGGCTGGGACATCTGGGAAAAATCTGTAGTTTGATAGGTGGGACGAGAGAGAGGGATTAACCGATTAGTGTGCCGTATAGCATTCTAGATAATCAAAGTAACTGATTAAACTGTTAAACATATCAGGAGATGCCTTGCCTTACACTCTGGGCACCTGTGCCAGCACTACTGAAGTCTTGGGTAGAAGAGCCAGTGGTCTTGTATTTGCTTCTCTGACTGACAATGTAGAAATACCATTGCCCACTCTTATCAAGTGCAGCCAGATCCCAACCAACAAAGAGAAGATCCCTTCTCCTGAAGCTGCCTTTCACCACTCTCACTTGAGAGATATACAGTAGTTGACCACATATTAGCCCTTGACAAAAATGCGGATATCCTTCTGTTACTTTTCAGAGACATGCTAAGGGTGTACAAGGTTTTCCATCAAATCAACGGGCCACATGATGCACAATATGCCCAACACCTAGGCTGGGTCTTCAATGTCTGTCTGGGTAAATCCAGAATGTCTTTCGTAGTTTTTTCCTTCAAGACACACATTTTGTCAAACAGATGGACTACTTCCATCTTACTTACAGCGTCCACACCGTTACAGTGTAAAAAACCCCCGATGTAGTAATGGTATGTACCAGCACATCAAGCAAGATGATATGAAGGCCCTTCATTTCTAGGATGGTAACGTCGGCATCACAGTGTTCATTGTAACATCTGACGAAAATGTGTTAGCAGCTACAATGAAAGACAGAAATCCTTACTCATGGCTTTCAAGAATTATTTATCAGGACATGGTCCAAAAAAGAGAATACCAAATAATAGACAAAATAGACCAAATGTAGAAGCAGAGTTCTTTTCTTTAGAGTGCACTCTAAACAGGAAACCCAAGATGCAAAAACACTTTTGACTTTATGGCAGAGGGTGTTTGAGAGAGCTCATGCCAAGCAGGCAGCACCTCCTATGTGTGGAGAGGAATGTTAGTACCCCCTGTGTTTTGGCATCTACTATCCTCACAAGCCAGACCAGATTAGGGCGGTCTTCGACTCGAGTGCAGATTATAAAGGTGTTTCCCTCAATGAAGATCTTCTCACTGGGCTTAATTTGTATAACCTTATAGGAGGTTTTTCTCCACTACAGACAAGAATCAGTTGCCGTTAAAGCTGACATTCAGCAAATGTTCCACTGTTTCATCGTTTGTGAAGACCACAGAAACTTCCCCAGGTTCCAATGGTACCACAATAACAGTGCCAACTACAAAGTCATAGACAACATGTGCGATTCGTTTCGTTCCCAATCCACATTCGGACGAAATTTCGGAAATTCAGAGATTCGGATGTATCTGAATTCCGAATGACATAAATAACGAATGCAAACGAATCCGAATTTCCGATTTCTGAAATTAGTTAGCGGCAGTCTGTATGAGAAGTCGTTGCAGCAAAGTGACATTAGACAGACTGCAGAAGAGGAAATAAAAAGCGTCAGGTTTCCCCCCAATTCATACCAGACCCTTTAGGTCTGGTAGGAACGTTACGAGGGACCCCCCAAGTTAAAACAAAAAATAAAGTCCGTGGGTTCCCCCCAAAATCCGTACCAGGCCCTTTAGGCCTGGTAGGAATTTTAAGAGGGAACCCCAGCCCCCAAAAGTGGGGGAAAAAACGTGGGCCCCCCTAACATTCTTACCAGACCCTTGATCAGAGCATAGGCCCGGCAGGGGAGGAAATTGGTTAACAAACTGTGACAGGGTACACGATTCTGTGTATGTCAGTGAGAGGTTGAAAAGGGCAGCTTTCCCTGGCTAGGAAAGGGTTAAGCCTGGCCAACAGGTAAACCTCCTCCTGATAGTGGCTGAGAGGGGGAGAGAGCTCAGAGCAAGATCCAGGCTGCACTGGATGGACACAGACTGGAGAGTGTCTGCATATCTGGGGAATAAGGTCTGCCAGAACAACTGTGTGTATTGGACTGTGGTTTTTGTTAATTTATACTGGAAGCTGGAATAGCCGCTCCAGTAGGACGTAGTGAGGGACACTACTGTTTAGTTAGCCTCCTAAGGTGGAGTAGGCCTTTTTATTTGTGTGACTTTTGAGTTCTGCTGGAAATTGTTTGTTTAAAGGAGACTTTTACGTTGCATGCAATAAAGCTGCATTTATTGCCAAATACTGATTAAAGACCAGTGACTTTCCTACAAAACATAATAACCACGCAACAAGGCATGGTTAGGTCCTAAGTGATTATAGCCCCCTGGCAAAGAGTATCAAAGCGAAGAGTAATTTACGGTTTTGTTAATAAAGTATTTATAAAAAGGTCTCCAAGACAACAATAGATTCATTGGAAATACAGTATTGACAGCTTGAAAATGACATGGCCTCTACTAATTTAACAGTCAAAATAGCACATTCGGTAATGAAGATCCATTATCTGTCGTACAGCAACAATAAAGCTCTTTATGATGATCAGATGTGAGCCTTGCTTTCGAATCTTGTTAGCCTTTCCAAGGAATTTTCTAGATTTTGTATACAGTTGTGCTCAAACGTTTGCATACCCTTGGTAATATATGTACCATTTTTAACCCCTTCATGACTGAGGCCTTTTTTTCATTTTTTGCACCCATGTTATATTCCACATTTTAGGCCTGAAAATTTCTTAAAACCCCCAAACATTATATATTTTCTGAATGCCAAGACCCTATAGAATAAAATGGTCATAGTTGCAAATTTTTATGTTGCGCAATATTAGCGCAACTCCTTATTAAACCCCAACATTTAGTGAAAAATTTAATTAAATGCCCCAAAACACAACAAAATACCCATTTTTAAAAATGAAATATAGAAGATGAGGTTACACCGAGTATAACGATACCCAACATGCCCAGTTTACAAATTGTGTGCGTCCGTGAAACGGCAAAAAACTGCAGTACCCCAAAAAGTCCATAGAAGATGCTTTAAAAGCCCCCACAGGTCATCAATTTAATTATTGCTCTCGCCGGCGTGTGCGGCGATACCCAACATGTGTAGCGTGTTCGACGTTTTCATACGTAGGTGCACCCGTCGCGTCTTTACGTGGCTGGCGATGTACACTGTACGTCGTCATTCACGAAGGGGTTAAAGAAAACATGAGTGAACAAGCAAAATTTCTTATGGGATTCATGTACAACTGTCGGTCATAACAGAATAGCACAATCATAAAACAAAACATGGCAATAAAAAAAAAATGAAATGACCTCTGTTCAAAAGTCTGCATACCCTTAGCTCTTAATACTGTGTATTGCCCCCTTTAGATCAATGACAGCGTGCCGTCTTTTGTAATAGTATACCCAACATGCCCAGTTTACAAATTGTGTGCGTCCGTGAAACGGCAAAAAACTGCAGTACCCCAAAAAGTCCATAGAAGATGCTTTAAAAGCCCCCACAGGTCATCAATTTAATTATTGCTCTCGCCGGCGTGTGCGGCGATACCCAACATGTGTAGCGCGTTCGACGTTTTCATACGTAGGTGCACCCGTCGCGTGTTTACGTGGCTGGCGATGTACACTGTACGTCGTCATTCACGAAGGGGTTAAAGAAAACATGAGTGAACAAGCAAAATTTCTTATGGGATTCATGTTCAACTGTCGGTCATAACAGAATAGCACAATCATAAAACAAAACATGGCAATAAAAAAAAAATGAAATGACCTCTGTTCAAAAGTCTGCATACCCTTAGCTCTTAATACTGTGTATTGCCCCCTTTAGATCAATGACAGCGTGCCGTCTTTTGTAATAGTTGTCTATGAGGCCCCGAATTCTTGCAGGTAGTAAATCTGCCCATTTGTCTTGGCAAAATGCCTCTAGGTCATGCAGAGCCTTTGGCTGTCTGCATGTGTTTGAGATCTCCCCAGAGTGGCTCAATGGTATTAAGGTCAGGAGACTGATGGCCACTCCAAAACCTTCACCTTTATATGCTCTAACCACTGGAAGATCATCTTGGCCTTGTGCTTAGGGTCATTGACATGCTGGAAAGTCCAAGAGCGTACCATGCGCAGCTTTTGTGCAGAAGAATGCAAATTGTCTGCCAGTATTTCCTGATAACATGCTGCATTTCAGTTATTATGATTTAAAAAGGAGCCAAACAACTATGTGATAATAAATGGCTTCATATGATCACCATCCTTAAATGAAAGACAGTTTTTTTGGCATGATCAGTCATAATTTCAATATCAAAATGTCACGATTTCTGCCAGGGTATGCAAACATTTCAGCACAACTATATTATTTTCCTTCTGGCAGTTTAAAACTTAGATTTGTATAATGTAATCACCGGGAACAATGTGCCGATATATTGCAATTTCTGTCTCAACTCTTTCAATTTCGTATACAGAGACCGTTGGATTAAAATATATATATTTTTTTTAATGAAAGTGGGCTTTGGTTTCACCAAAGGCTACAGTTATGTCTACAAGAGTCACCTAGCCACCTAAAACATACCTAAATATTGTCTGACTTCCATTTGTTGTCTAAATACATGTTCCACCCAAAAATAGTACTTAGATAAAAACATTGCATTTTTCTCACTTCAGCAACCCAGGCAGTTACTCCCACTCTCAGCCTGATGTGACTTTTTAGTCGGTACACTTTTTACTGCTTACTGCTTTTTAGGGATGAGCTTCCAGTCAAGCATAAGTTCAACATGAACCCCAGTTGTTTGCAGTTCGGGAATATACCAAACTAATGTGGTAATTTGTTGCTATAGCAACTAACTACGTATAATGAACTTCCTGCCATCTGAACTGTGGCCAGGTGTTCCAGCCCCCTCCCTATAAAAGTCCCAGCAGTTCCCAGCAGCCCTTTGTCTTTGTGTGTTATATAGACCTGGAGTAGATAGGTAGAGTATTTGCAGAGAAAATTGCTGACATGCTATAAAGTGCTGCTGAAACATGCTGTATACAGTGATACTGTACACACACAGTGAATGTTGGAGACTTTGAGTAGATAGAAAGAGCTGATAGAGTGTTTGCCTGGAGAGATATTTGCTGCTATGCTATTCAGTACAGTGCTGAACAGTGTTATACTCAGTGCAGTATTTTGCCACATTACAGTAAATTGCAGTGTGGTGGGCTACAAAGTGTGTATAATCCCTCACCCTGTGTTTAACATGCGGTGTTATGCTGAATTACTGAAAATTGCCATGTGGTGGGCTGCATCATATTGTGTACCCACCTCTGTTTTTTCACAGTGCATAGACCCAAAAGTCCTTTCTTGTACTACCTTTTTGTATGTGTGTGCAGCAACAACTTCATTTGCTGTGTAGCTGGAGGCCCACTTGCAGTTTTTATAGTATTCTATTGGCATTTACAGTTTTATTACATATTTTCATATGTCTTTTTTACTTTCAGTTAAGTTAAAAAAAACACAATAGGGGTTTGGGGGTATACTGTACTGTTCTAAGTAGGGTTGCACAGATACCAAGTACAGTACTCGGTACAAGTACGAATACATGTACCAATACTTTTGAGCTCCAAGACTACACTAGAAAAAAATTAAAAAGTTAGGAGGCAGCTGTCATTTGTAAGGAGCACACGGAGCTCCTGGGATTTGTACATCTCTGTTTTAATGTATGATTTTGTTTTTATACATATAAATAAAGGGATGCACCGATACCAGTTTTGCGAGTACCGAGTACTGGTACTTGCCTAGTACTTACAAGTACGAGTACTGATACATTTTTGTTTATTGTCATGTGACAGTTTTTCTAAAACAATACAGACTAATGATTTCAGGACAGTGGTGGAGCGCCAGAGCCAGGTCCCAGCTGCAACCGCTGCAACCCTGGTAGTTCTCATCAAAATGCCAAATATCTGCACTGGTACTCGAAAAGTATCTGTGCATCCCTAGTTCTAAGGTTGTTTTAGTGTTTAAGGTTTTATTTTTTGAAGGAGGTATATTTTATTTTACAATAATTTTGCTAGGGTCTTTTTATTCTGAGGTCAGTGCCATAAATGTTTTCCTGACAGGCAAAGCTGCCCTTTGCAGCAGACCATTGCATACTTGAGCAGTCCAGTTTGGTGCACCAAATCACCACATTTTAGTGCACCAAAGCACCACATTCTCAGTGCCCCCAGTGCCATGGATGCTAATAAAGTTAGGCAATCCTTATATATATATTATATATAATATATAATTTATTTTTGCCAGGCAGGTGTAAAGGGAGAAGTTCTAAATGCACAGCTAGTAGAGAGTAAGCAGGTCCTATGTCTGCAAATACTTGTAAAAGAAATGTGCCCAAATCATATGGAAGTAAAGAACCCATAGAAATTAGGTGTCCAGGCTGGACCACTGGCCAGGGCTTGCACAGTATGCTTTAATTTTTCTATTTACCTTTGAAAATGCAACATAGTAAAATTAGTTACATACTGTGCACCAGAGCTGATTACAGATGTGGAAGTCAGGGACAAGCTAGAGAGCAGTGATCACAGAATGATAATGTTCACGGTAGACTCAGGGAAACACAGGCATGTAGGTGATACAAGAAGACTCAATTTTAGAAAAGCTAACTTTAATAAACTAAGAGGCCTACTATGTAACATAAATTGGTATGAATTCTTCCTGTATAGGAACAGAGAGGAGAAATAGAGAGGTTTCAAGGAAAAACAACAAAATTGGCCAGTGCATTCCATTTACAACTAAATTCAGAAAACCAAAAGTTAAATCAGGGTGGGTAACAAGCAAGGTAAAAACACCTGAGAGAAGGATACGGCCTTCAAAAAATATAAAACAGCATCAGCATTCATAAACTGCAAGGAATGCAACAAAAAATGTAAAAAAGCAAATCAGGGCAGCAAAAGTAGAATATGAAGAGCACATAGCATCAGTAGGCAAAAAGAACCCCAAGGAATTCTTTAAATATATGAATAGTAAAAAGGTACGGATGGAACATCTAAGCACCATAAATAATGACAAGGGAAGGTCAGCTACCAGCCACAGTGAGAAAGCGAACATGTTAAATGCATTCTTTTCTTCTGTCTTTACAGACGATCAGGGCATCAGCTGTGGAGATAGTAGTACCAGTTTTAACACATCTCTGTGGCTAACGGAGAGTGTAACAGGATTTAGAAAGATTAAATGTAAACAAAATCTGGACCTGACTGGTTACATCCGAGGATACTAAAGGAACTTAGTCAGGTCATAGCCAGACCCTTGTACAAAATGTTCATGGACACTATAATGAAAGATATGATCCTGGTTGATTGGAAGAGAGCAAATGCAGTACTAATAGTCAAAAAGGGGAAAATAAGTACACCAGGTAACTACAGGCCTGTCAGCTTAACATCAATAGTGTGTAAAATATTTGAAGGCATGATATGGGAGTACATGCAGGAATTTGCAAGTAAAACTGGTATCATAAGTGGAAACCAACATAGTCTCATGAAGGACCGTTCTTGCCAGACTAATCTATTAACATTTTATGGAAGTCAGTACTAAATTACACAAATGAATACCAGTAGTTGTGGTGTATGTAGACTTTGCTAAAGCATTTGAAACAGTACCCCACAAACGTTTAATCCATAAACTAAGATCTATATGTCTAGATGAATTTGTATGTACATGAGTGGAAAATTGACTGCAACAACGGATCCAGAGGGTAGAGATAAATGGGTAATTCTCTAAGTGGGCAAAAGTTGGGAGTGGGGTGCCCATTCATTCTCAATCTCAGTTGGGTGCCCGTTCATTTTATTCATCAACGGCAGAGATTGGACTAAATAGCTTTTTTTTTTTTTTTTGTGGTTGATACTAAACTCTGCAGAGCAGTCAATTTCGAACAAGAGATATTCACACTAAAACAGGACCTAAGCAACATTGAGGCATGGGCTAAAAAATAGCAAATGCGATTTAATGTTGGGTATGCACATGGGAACAAGGAACATGTGGGCAAACTACTACTTGGGGGGGGGGGGGGGGGGGGTAGAT
>NW_017307328.1:36964-72196 GCF_000935625.1 Nanorana parkeri
ACGGAGAAAAGGAACGTTGGCCCACTTACGGGTTGGGGGGGGGGGGGGGGTGATACATTAGGGAAGTCATAGAAAGGGGGTGCTCATAGACCACAGATTTGGCAATAGTAAGCAATGTTAAGCTGCAGCCAGTAAAGCAAACAAGATACTGGCGTGTAATAAAGGAGGGTTTGTAGCAAGGGATCAAAGAGTAATACTTCCACTTAATAAATTATTGGTTCTGCCTCATCTTGAGTATGCTGTACAGTTCTGGCCACCGACTCTCAGGAGGGACGTGCTGGAACTGGAGAGAGTTCAGAGGAGGACTACAAAATTAATGAAAGGGATTGAAGGCCTGAGTTATAAAGACTGCATTCAAAATCTAAACTTATTCACCTTAGAAAAGAGGCGATTATGAGGGGACCTTATTGCAGCCTTCATAATCATCAATGGGGACCACAATATTAAGAACAAAGTGTTTAATCCGAAAACTGTATTGAGAACCTGGGGACACAACAAGAGGTTTGATGAGAGGGGGTTCAATCTTAGAATTCGTAGGGGGTATTTCACTGTGAGAGTAGTGAAAGTTTGGAATGCCCTACCACAGGCGGTGGTATCTGCTGATAACAGTGATAAATTCAAGAAAGTTTTGGATGAGTTTCTTCTTTCACATAATCTACAGGGATTAGGGAAGTGTTAGAGCAGGATAAATACAGACGCACACATATACATAGATTGAACTTGATCGACCCTGGTCTTTATTCAACCTTACATACTATGTACATACTATGTTACTATGATATTTTTGGCTTTTTTTCCTGTTAAATACTACACTCCAATTTTTATTTCTTGAACAAAACATGCCTGGCCTCTCCCTTTGAAACTCTGGCCTACTAAATCTGCTTACATACTGTGCATCAACTGTACAATTTTTGTTGCTTTTTTCTGTGAAATAATACACTCTAATTTTGATTATTTAATTAAAACCTACCTAGTTTCTCCCTCTCTAAATGCAGCCTACTAAAGCTACTTCCATAGTGTTCATCTACTGTACATGTTTTCCCTTTTGATTTCTTTATTTAAAGAAGAACTCCAGGAAGGATTAACTACATATTTTTCTTTAGGGTCATGATTACAAAAGATCTGCTCACCTGATCATTGGTCCTGGTGGGATTGAGGATATTTATTTTATTTGAGCCTCGAGTCTAAACCAAAACGAGCAGTTAACTCTTGCAGTACAGGGGTAACCCCACTGCAAGGGTTGACTTTTTGCATTCCTAGAGTTCCTCTTTAAACCTACCTGGTCTCTCGTCTGCTTACTAAGGCCACTTACATAGTGTCTAATGAGTCTGTACAATATATCTGGCTTTTTATCTAGGAAATAATACCATCACCTACTATCACCTATGAAAGTGTGGCCGACTAAAGCTGCTTACATAGTGTTTATCTTGTCTGTGCAATACTTCTGTATTTTTTCTGCAATAACATCCTGCCACAAAAAGGGTGCTTTGCCTGTGCCAGGAACAAATGTCAAACAAAAGCCAACTTGTGTGATCGAGATCAGCCTATGCCCTTAGGTTTTTCCCCTGTAGCCATGCCTCCAGTGCGATGGACATCAG
Source organism: Nanorana parkeri (assembly GCF_000935625.1). NCBI lineage: Eukaryota > Metazoa > Chordata > Amphibia > Anura > Dicroglossidae > Nanorana > Nanorana parkeri. Next base: position 38,563 of record NW_017307328.1, read on the forward strand.
ATTTAGCAAATGTAATGGCAACGTTGGTAAATGACATGGGGGGCGATAGGTGGTGCTTTGGTGACATGCCGCACGCAAAGGGCAGCTGTGCCTGTTTCAGCAACAAGTGTCAAACCAAAGCTCAGGCTACCAAAAAGATGGGGTGTGAAGCACAATTGGCATGAAAACATTGGGCATGGGGGTGATATGGACATTGTTACATAGTATTTGGGGTTGAATAAAGACATACATCCATCAAGACACATGGAGAAATATTATTCTACAGTAATGGTGCAGTTGACCAGACCTGGGTACAGCAGCCACAAAATATTTTACCAACTCCTCATAGCCAGTTGGTGGGGAAATGGCAAGATTATAGGAGGAGTTGTTCTACGCCCTTGAGGAGGAAGAAGAGGAAATGGGTACATTAGCAGCCCCAAAATAAATGGCTGTTATGCAGCCTTGAGGAGGAGAAGGAATGGCTGTATTATTAGGCTCAAAATACATGGCTGTAAGGCTCACAGCGTTGGCAGCAGGTCCCTGTAAACAGAGTCCTGGTTATTAGCAGCTACCTCTGTAAAGACAACTGCCAAATTTCTATTGGAAGTAGATCACTGTAAAGCCATTCAATCACTTCCATGGGCCCCAAGAGATTCCACCTTATTGCCCGAGTCCCTCCTGCCATGCATCCTGGGATCATCTGTCCCTGCTGAACACCCAGGATGCCCAAAGTGGGTTCAGAAGGGAGTATGGAGAAAGATCAGCAAAATGGATCATCCTGGTTAAGACTAAAACCAGAAGTGACGAGCTTTTTACTTTCCAGCCACTGTGGCCAGGGGTGAAGCTAATTAAGCATGATCTGTGCTTGATTAGCTTAATTGGAGGTGACATTAGGGGTCTAACAGACCGCTAATATCTTCTTTAAAAAAACTGTCACTTCAAAAGTGCTATCACATAGGGGGTTGGTCAGTCCTGACAGTAGGAAAAAAAAAGTGTGAAAAAAACAATTAATAAAATCAATTAAAAAAACAAACAAAAAAAATCTTTTAAAATCCCCTCCCTCATGTACCTGGGATCTTATAACCACACAGACTTCAAGGTTGGAAACACCTTACAACGATGTAGTTTGTTCAAAACAAAGTCCTTTGCCTTTTATTAACTGGTCTGGCACGACAGGCAAAATAAACATAAGCAAACAAAAGTCCTTGCTGCACTGAGCTATGTAAAAAAAAAAGCACAACAGAATGCAGTAACTTTGCTTGTTCACAAGGAGGAAAACAAAACAAATGGATGCAGAGACCTTTAAAATTATGTTTTAGTCCTTTTTGAGATAAGTCCTCTCAATCTCACAGAAAAAGTGTTGCAGTATCCCCTACTGCTGCTGGTCCCTTCACCCTCCATTCAATCTCTCAAAGACTACCTGGTGCCAGTGGCGTAACCAGAGTTACAGGTGCCCGGGGCAGAACAAAATTTTGCGCCCCCCCCCGTCTCAGGAAGCTGTCTCCTGCAGAGACCCCCACAGACCCTGCAGTCTGCCGGATCTCAGGGGGGCTGTGCAGGATCTGTGGTGGGCTTTGCAGGCTGCAGAGACCCCTACGGATCCTGCAAAGCCCCCCACGGATCCTGCAGTCTGCCGGATCTCAGGGGGGTTATGCAGGATCTGTGGGGAGCTTTGTAGGCTGCAGAGACTCCTATGGATTCTGTAAAGCCCCCCACAGATCCTGCAGTCTGCCGGATCTCAGGGGGGTTATGCAGGATCTGTGGGGAGCTTTGTAGGCTGCAGAGACTCCTATGGATTCTGTAAAGCCCCCCACAGATCCTGCAGTCTGCCGAATCTCAGGGAGGCTGTGCAGGATCTGTGGTGGGCTTTGCAGGCTGCAGAGACCCCTACGGATCCTGTGAACCCCCACGGATCCTGTAGAAGCCCTGCAGTCTGCCGGATCTCAGGGGGGTTATGCAGGATCTGTGGGGGGCTTTGCAGGCTGCAGAGACTCCAGTGGATTCTGTAAAGGCCCCCAGAGATCCTGCAAAGCCCCCCACAGATCCTGCAGAGACCCCCTGAGACTCTGCAGTCTGCCGGATCTCAGGGGGGCCGTGCAGGATCTGTGGGGGGCTTTGCAGATCATTTCGCCTCTACTGCGATCTTCGACGGACGTCCGCCCCATCTTCTGTCTCCGCCCCCTGCCGCTCCGTCCCGGTTCCCGTCTCCTCCTGCTCTACCACGAAGGGCATTCAGCCAGTGGCGTAACAACCGGGGGGGTCGGCGGTGCGGCGCCCCCCCCCATCTTTGCGCCCGGGGCCGGCACACCGCCGCCCCCCGGTTGTTACGCCACTGCCTGGTGCTGCTCATTATGTACAGGTGAGGAATTGGCTGGATCTGACATAAATTGTGGACTGGCTTCTTTACCTGCTGTGCTTCACGCAAACTGCTGAGTGGAGCACTGTTGGGGGAATATAGACTCCCTCTATCACAATGCCTTTGGCGACAACACATACTAAAGCATTTGTATGTTATTGAGGTCTGCACGTGTAGGCAGGGAACATGTATAAGCCTTTGAGTCGCCATCGTCATCCCCCCGGTTGGAGTCTAAGGAACCCATGTGCTATTCTTCCATCTCTGAGGCCACATAGGGGGAGAGAGGCGAGTCCACACGTGTCAGGGACAGAGCAGTGCCAGCATGGACTGGGTCTGAGAAACGTGCCATGTCAGGTAAGGCCGCAGGCGACCTCGGCGGTTTCTGAGAAGCCTGGAAATAGGTTGATAGGTGCCCAGACTTACGTCCACCTGTACCCTGGGCAGTCCTTGGATTTTTCTTGTTACCCACCCTGGGGTAATCATTAGCAAATGCAGCGGTAGAAAGGCTTTAGAGGGTGCCGTGCAAGAGAGCAGTAGGAAGGTGCGAATGGCCACCCCCATGGGCTTGGGCCAATATTTAATCGCTTAAGTCTTGGCTATTGGATGTTTTATGACCATCCCACCCAATGCTGTAGCCCAGATACTATGCTTCTTCCAGGCCTATTGCATTTTTTTGGACTGGCTGTAAACCTGGCCTTACTAATGGAATCTAGAAGTGCCTAGACCTTCTTTCGGTGGGAATCCCAGTCTATGACTAAAAATTAAACATAATTTAGATATGCCAAATTATATGCTTTGTGGGGCTTAACCCTTTCGCTGCCAAGGACGTATGGCATACGGACCTACAAAAGTGCTTCCAGGGGCTTGGCAGCGAAAGGGTTAAAGTGTATCTGAACCCAAAAGCAAACATTTATTATATTGCAGCTTACCAATTCTTAGATGTGGTGGCTGCCTTTGTTGTCTTTTTAGGCTTTCGAGCATGTTGGTTCGACAAAAGACGTGCGACCGTACAGTAGAAACAGTGGCACATCTTCGTTCACACTGCTCGATTCTCGTACGATCGCGGGATTACGCCCGATTCTCGTACGAGAATCGAGCAGTGTATGGGCACCTTAAGACAAGAATTGTGTTACTGGCTGGGTCACCAGGTGAAAATGAAGTGAAACGTTAAAAAATGCAGCCACCACATTTAGGGATCAGTAAGCTACAATAAATATATTTTGTTTTTGGAATTAGATATGCTTTAAGAATGCAGTCCATTATTCTTTGGAATAAAGTTGGGGCCCCATGCAAGCCAAAAGGGAGGATTGCATAGTGGTACAGCCCATCTGGTGTCTCAAAAGCTGCCTTTTTCCTTTGCCCTGTCTGCTAAATGTTCCTGCCAATACTCTTTAGCATGATTGAGCATGGTAATACACCTGGTGGCACCCAGCATTCTGATTAATTCATGCACCTGGGATATCATATTTGGATTTTTTTTCCTGAAGTCTTTGCAGAAGATTAGCAATATGGAGCTTGACCACTTGCTGTTAGATTTCTCTGTGACCCCAAAAGCTAATATTTTCATTAACTCTCCTAAAATGAAGAGCTTCAGGTACTGGGTAACGTTTTAATTGTATTTGAGGTTTAGTCACAATGTTATGTTAGCATGGGGTGCCTCTGGAAACTGGCTGGCATAGTCAAGTACTATAAATATCTGCTGGTCCCTCAGGCAAACTTTGACAGTGGCATGACCAGAACCGTAGCAACCGTCTCAAAAAGGACCTCAGTTATAGGCAAGGCTTCAGCAGACTTTGAAAATGTGGTTAAAGTGTATTTATTTGACACTCAGGGCAAGATTTACAATACTGTTCAACCGCTTTGTAAATACCGGGCCAGAATAAACACTGCTCAATCTGGTCTTTTGGGTTTTTTTTTGCCCCGAATGACCACACCAAGCATGAGAATAAGCCAGAACAGCATCCTTGTATGAGAATGGGGTACCGCCTGTGGCTCCACTGCGTGCTCCCATTCCTTCTTTATATGATATAATAAGTCATGGTATACTACAAAATAGGGTTATACCAGGTTAACTTCTGGTTCTTGGAGTACTACATTTATAATCTTTACATTTTGCAGGCATTTGTCACAAAATCTTCCCTGGTCAGCAGTATTCCTGTCATTTCCAGCACTGGAGCTGTTTCCCTAAAAATGATGGTGGTCGGAAGTTGTCAGGTGGCTTTTGAAGTAGGGTTATCTACAATCGCCCTAAAGATCAGGCAAAATAGTGGCATCATTTATTTTTTCAGAACTTTGCCTGTTTTTCCCTTTAAGCCTCCCAAAACAGAAGAAAATCACAGCTGAGTGTAGTAAGTTGTTAACCACACTCATGACATGCTTTACAGGTCCACTAAGTGTCTCCACTGAGAGCACTGCAGTAAGCTAGTCTTTAGCATTGCCATGTATATAAAGTATTACCATTCAGTCTGAGCCAAGCTTGGCAGGGTCCACCAGACAGGCATTAGGATGAGGCTTACAAAGCCTAAAAATACCTCCGCCGGGTGTATTAGGACATATTTGCCTTCCAGTCTCACTTCCTACGTTTGCTGCCAGAACAGGCTTGGCAAATAGTGACATATCCCTCCACGTTCCATAGTTTCATGTAATATAGGGCAATTGGCAGCTACATGTCCCAGTACTTGGCACCACCACAGGAGTGCAACGTGGAAACATCAATGGGCAGCCAGGAAGCATTGCTGGGCAGTGGGTTGTTGGGATTGACGACGGTTTACATCACTGGATGATGTGAATGACGATTGATTTATATCACTGGATGATGTTATTGATGTTTTACATTGGGGGACATTATTTACACTTTTTAAATATTTTTTTTTCATGGTGTTTGTGTGTTTGCATTTCACTTTTTTTGGGAATCTGTACTAAGGGGTACTAATATATCCCCGAAACGAGGGGACTTCCAGATTCCTATGAAGCCCCCCAAAACCCCTACATTTCTGTACCAATCCAGGCTACATCCCTTTCAACATTGGGGGGGCCTTGCAAGGAGGAAAGCTGGGCTTACTGGCTTGAAGGGCACCAAGGCATCCACATTCTTGGGGTTTGTATGTCTAATGTGACATGTATTGTAACTGGCAAGGCTCTGATGTAACCTTTGCAGACCACTTGCTCCACAATATCAGCAGAGCTGAGCATCTCCAATTGCAACTGCTTGTTTGTAAGGTGGAATAAAACATACATATGGGTCCCTGTGGGCTTCCCAGTGTCATATTCATATTTAAACTCCCAATGCGCCTGGGCAGCCATTGTCATCCCAAGCCTGGCTAGGATTTCCCCTCTGAGTTTAGGACACCCTTCTGGATTAAAAAACCACAATTACAATGTAATAACAAACTCTGGGGGTTTACTTATTCAAAGGGTGGAGTTCTTCTTGAGTAAATTTGAGTCTAGAACTCTCAGATGAAGTGGATTTTGAATGACATACTAATCCATAATGGCTATTTTAAACTCTTTAGAGAAACTGTTACTTTACCCTAAAGGCTGATAATCACCTCTCCAGTAATACTCTGCTGCTTCTATCTCTGTTGTAGACCACTCCAAAATACGCAGGATCAACTGGTGGACCCTAGGGGAATAGGTGACATCACCACCTCCATCATGTGGCAGCGCTTATGCCTAAGAGTTGGCCTCTAAACCTGAGTATTGATATATGAGGAGGCCACATGCTGCCCATACCCGGTAGTTAGGGATATTTTGTGCTGGCTTAGGTAGAGGTAGGAGCAGCGAGGTGGGGTCCTGAATGGGCACAGTGAAAGTGTCTTTTAACAGCTAAAAGAGGGAGGTTTTCTTCTGATCTTTCATTGAAGCTTTAACGATGATCAAAACCTAGGACAATGTTTGTAAGGTGCTTAATACTTGAAGATGTTTTAGGAGGAAAAATTGCTAAATTTATATGGACATATAGTTTTCTACATTCTACCTTTTTAGTGCGCCTGAAAATGTAGTGCAGTGTGTTGTTCTGTAACCTGACTTCAGTTAAACTGACAAATTATGCTCCTACACAATTGCAAATATCTAATCAATTCCACTCACACAAAACTCCCTGTAAATTATCTGCAATCGGTTTGTTTGGATTTACTGTGATGACCCCCTCTTTGATGGATGAGTTACTGTGTACAGATTAGTGCTCTAGGCTTAGGGACTATATATATGTCCTAATTAATTCTCAGTCACCCAGGTTCAGTATGTGTTTTAACAAAATGATCATGATAAATTAATGTTCTTCACAATGAGACTTCGACTAAATACAACATAGTAAAGATGTTATCTGGTGCTAAAAGGGTCATTTATAAAAGCTAAACATCTGCTACACCAAAGCTTAGGGATTATGATATCAATAAGGAGTCAGTATGGGTATGTACAGCAGAGCAGGCCTAACTGCTCATACCGAAGTGAGTATGAAATGCCCCCAAAATGTATATGTATGTACCAATACTTTTACCAACCTTAAGGAAGAACTTTTGTTCTAGAGGAAAATTAGGATATATTGTGTTACAAAAGTAGCTATAGAAATAACTAAATATAACCAATCAACATACCTGCCAATTTCAATAGGGACACCTTGATGCAGAGAAGACACATAAACCTCAATACAAAGGATCATTTTTTAAAAGTGAAACTCCATCACATGTGCTTTTTTTGTACACAGACAGCGAATACATTTTGTTTCAGCCTACATTGAAAAAAACTTCATCAAAACAGTTAAGGGACTTCTTAGAAACAAAAGTCTGTTGTAATAATAATCATGCTGGTCAGAAGTATGTAAAGAACAAAACAGTTTGGAAAATACAATGGTCAGAATGGTGTAATGTATAGCATAGTATATAGGGGGTCAGAAGTATGTAATGTACAATATACCACATATGTAAGTATAGGTTTCCAGGTGTTGCATCCCTAACTCATATTTTTGTGTGTTGTTGCTAGGCTGTAACCAGCCTGATCTGTTGTTTACCTTTTCCTTTGCTTCGCAGAACTTCCTTCCTGTGGGTTAAATGCTTCTGCGTGTTACTGTAAAGAATGTTCCAGTGGGAAGGACAATCACTGAGAATCACATATTTATTTGACACAACCAATCCCTGAGATTATTGTTCAGAGCTGAGGCTTGGGAAGATGATAAATATTTGGGTCACCTTTCCAAAGTGTTTTCTCTCCTCCTGGGTTCTGCCTGGGGAGGAGGTCTAGCAATACTTAACTTACTTAAACAACTCTTGTTTAGCGTGGAATGGGGGGAATCCTCACACTGGTTTATTTTATTCTGACAGCAGCAGGTGTGCCGCTGTCAGAATACCTTAACAGTGAATGCAGCTGACTGGCACACACAGGTCGAATTTCGGATGAGTCAAAGCAGTTTTACTCACCTGATGCTCGGTCCTGCAGCGGTCAGCGCTCAGCACTCTCCCTCTCTGCTTTGCTCTGTTTACATTACAATACAAAAACATCTACAATTTTGACCTTTTATGCAAAGGGAATGATTGACTTTTGACAAACCCCAAATTTATATCAGCCAAACCAACATAGGTAACCCTCTAGACATCTAAACCAGAATTTCCAGAAGACAGTCTCCTTCCTTAGCCATTTCAGCTCATTTGGGCCAGATAACCCAAAGTCTCCCTATACACACTATACATTTCAAAGATCCACAAATTCTTGTTTGTTAACTCAAATGGTTGGAGGAGCTGAGGAGAAGAGGACCATGACAACCAGGCTTGTAGCCTGACTGAAGCCATGTTCAAATTTCACCAACAAATATATATTTCATGAATAAGATTGCATTTGGATAAGATTTGGCTATGGATTTGGGTAAGGTTGTCATCTCACACTACATGTGGGAAATGTTGATAACACCTTGCAGAATTTACAAGGTATCAGAAATTTTTTTGGAATGTCTGAATAGCAATTATGTTTTCCTGTACTTGTAAACAAACTTTCTCAGAAGGGAAAGTTAAAAATTCCTATGAGATCAGGATATTTTCTTCACCACACATCACAAGACACAGGGACTTAATTACTGGAATTAATAAGTTATGCCGGCGATTGACAGCTTTTCTCTGCTCTAAGATACTGTATGTAGATCCTTTTATGCACTTTTCCTACTTCAAGACTCTTCGGCTCTGAGCTGTCCACATGCTGCTGCTCAAAAAACGACAATACCCAAAATTGGCCATAGGCGACGCTTTACACGCTTTTACCGCTTATCAGTTTAGTTTTATCAGTGATTGATGGCCCTAAAATTATTGCTCTCACTCCGACTTTCGTGGCGATATGTAACATGTGTACCGCAATTGTCGCTTTCGCACGTTGACGCACACGACGCATATTTACATTTATATATGTGTATACGTGGGGGTTGGGGAATGAAAAGTTTTTTAGGTTTTTTTTACAATGCTTTATATGTGACTTTTTTTTTACACTTAAAGTTATTGCTATCATAATAATAACAAATAATAACAATCCCCCTGTGTGATAGCACAGGCACACTGACAGGTCCTCTTTATGGACACATTAGGAGTCTCTAAGACCCCGAATGTCACCTAGGGACCCTGAAAGAAGCTGATGAAGCAGAGGTCTGCTTCATCAGCATAATCTCTCTGGCTATAGCAGCCAGATGACTGACAGGTGAATGCGGAAGTGATGTAATACACATCACTTCTGCATTCAGATGTCGGAGGGAGATCAGCAAGATGCTGATCTCCCTCCCATCTTCTATAGAGCCGCCGATCGCTGACTTCAGATGCCTTTGCAGGGAAAGACTCACATCTACTCGCTAAAAATTGCCACTATTTCCTGCATAATTATAGCCATAAGTACAAAATGGCAGAATAAGTTACTTTATATCTGTCCCGCCAAACACAGCAACAGATGAGTGACACTTTGCTGCATTTAAAACAACCTAATATCTTCATGGATACATTGAACTCTAAAATCAATTAGAGGGAAATTCTCTGTTTCTTTCTGATACAAGTATCCATTCATTATGGCAGCTGCTGCCACTTGGATATGAAATCGCATCACCTACTTCTAAGGAAACCACAAATGGGATTAAATGCAAGCCCTAGCAGGGTTGCGAATACCTTCTCCACTTGAATTATAGCCCATATGGGGTTAATTCCTTTGGTGGGAAATTACATTTGTTCATAAATAGATTTCACCGCTTATACACGATCTTGATATCCATGTGTTTCACAACAGGGGTCTTGTCCTTATCCAGTTGTATTGTATGAGGTTTACAGCCAGCATTCTTGTTTTGATTTTAATTGTGTTCACAGTGGTTTGATGACTGTGTTTATATTTTTACATCTATGTTAAATAAAACCTTTTTCACTTATGCACGTGGTCTGCCCAATCTTGTTTGCACATGCTATATATTGGTTACAGATAAAGGGGGCAAAATGCAAAAAAGGGGGCAAAATGCAAACCTGGGAATTATAGGCCAGTTAAAATACTATGTAAAACTATGTAAAACTATGTTGACGGATAAATACAAGGGTTAAAAATAGATTTTTCGGATCTCCAGGAGTAAAACCACCCCAATTATTTCTACACACAGCATCTTCCCCACTGCTGTGTAACCTAACACAGATGCCAAAAGCCAAAGCTCTGTCCATGCCAGGTTACACACAGACTTGAAGCTGGCAGCTTTTTATTCCATAATGGCAGGTGGGGCTCTGCCCCGATGATCGCAAGATTAGTTTAGCCGTAATTAACGAAAAGCACCTGGACGAAATGCGGTAATTGATTTGCCGTAGATCGGTGTAGATCGTGCGACTTTTGACGGACGGAAATGCCAGCAACCTTACGAAAACCGTACAATCTAGCAAAGTTTTCAAACATGTTTGACCGTCAAAAGTCGTACGATTGTACAGTAATGTCGGTCGGGCACTGCAATGCACACATACGATTATCGGACGAAAAGTCGATCGCATCCGAAAATCGTCCGATAATCGGGTTCCCCAACTATTGCGTTTATGTTTTCGATATATAGCCGGGTCATCCAGCTCAGGTGTCTATTTGAATACTTGCAATTGCAGGTTTATTCACGGCGCATTGTCTCAGTGGTTTCTGAGCCATGTGTGTAAGTGTTTTTATAAAATGTTTTCTTGCATGAGACTTTGTCATTTTTGCACAAATGTATTACTCCATATTTTGAGAAGTAACCAGCACTCCATGAATGTAAAATTATTAGCTTGGAGTTATTCACAATGCGTCACATAAGTCAATAGTCCAATGTTTCAGGGATGAAACTCTGTGGATGCCAGCTTAGGTTACAAAGTTCATCAGATGGCCCTCTGAATTGTGGGCCCCTTCTTGTAGTTCCCTGTTGGGGTTTGTATATTTCATGGGTCTTTTTGCCGTTTGCTGTGTTGCCTGCTCCTCTTTTGGACTGCTTTTGAATGTTCCATAATTCTAACTTGAATGAACTTCTAGCCTTTTCCTGCTTTGTGTAAACAAAAAAGTATAGGTATTCTCTATGCATTTTTCAGCATACTTCAAAATACCGAAGACACTTGAGTCTTATATTAATGGAAGCGTGTGGGTGCAGGAAAAAAATTCTATGTGCAAGGTCCCTTTAAAATTACTATAGTTTAGATTCTTCCATAATTTCACAATTGTATCATTCTATATTCTGGCTTTTTAAATCGGTGAGCAGCTAAGAGCCCCTCATTGTCTTCAGATTGTGTGTTCAATTATTGTGTAACAATGGGCGATAAATAGATATCAGAGGTTTCCACATTTGTCGAGAACTACAGTTTTGTTACCCCAAGGCCAATTAATTGCATCAGCTTTACTCATAAATTCTACATGTCTTTGGATATTAGAATTAATCATGACGAATAGACCATTACACTTAAATCATTTGTAATGAGATAATATGTTTTATCCCATGCTTGCTTACTCTTAGGGAAAGGTTATTATGTACTTTCAGAATTGATATTAAAAAATTTCCCAATGTGTGTTTACGTAAGGACGCACATGCTCACAGAGGCGGGGGATTTAAAAAATGTTTTCATTATTTTTACATTTATTTAATTTTTATATTTTAAAACGGTTATTTTTTTTCTTTACTTTACTTAGAAGCCCCCCGTGTGATAGCATATTGGCAGGGACAGGTCCTCTTTAGGCTGGGTTTACACCTAGGCATATCGAATATGCGCGTTTGTCGTGCGTTTCGTGCCGCGCATTTTTACTGCGATTCGCTGTAAAAAAACGCGCGTTAGCCAAGGGCTACCTGGCTGTATCCCAATGGATACGCGCGGCAAATACGCCCCAAAGAAGCTCCTGTACTTCTTTGAGCGTTTTGCAGCGCGTTGCTGTGCGCTGTAAAACGCCCAGGTGGGAACCATGCCCATAGGCAATCATTGGTTTTCACATGTTGAACGTTTTGCAGAGCTTAGGAACGCGCTGTAAAACGCCCAGGTGTGAACCAGGCCTTAAGGTGATACTGGGGGTACAAAAGACCCCTAGTATCACCTTTCCACTTTAAATAAGCTATTGAGGTGCAGATTGCCAGAATCGCTTCTATTGTAAAACCGACAGCTGGCTCTACAAATGCAATCACAGGGAGTCTGTTGAAAAACCCCTTAAGGACCGATGACGGAATAATTACATCATGGGTCATTAAGGGGTTAAGGGTGTAATAATGCAAATAAATACAATAAAAACATTTTACTAATGTCCTCCTAATGTAAATCTACATCAGTCACGGTGTCCAGTGATGTAATCCACGTCAATCACGGCTTCCTGTGATGTACAGATGTTCCTCACTTACCGACTTACCTGTTTTGCGACCACTCGCACTTACGACGGACCGCCGATCGACCTCCGACCTTCCGCGTCAGCGTCAGTGCGACGGGTCGCCGGCGGAAGTGACATCCCCCGATCTTCACTGCAGGTCTCGGTAAGTATTTCCATTGCCGGATGTACAGTACACTGTTCGGTACTGTACATCGGCAACGCAATACAGTACTGTACTAATGCGGTATAGTACTGTATAGAGTTCCTCACTTAACGACCAATCCGTTTAACGACCTGGTCGTTGGAACGGAACTTGGTCGTTAAGTGAGGAATACCTGTATATCCAAATCAATTACGATTACCCATCGTCAGATGAACTTTGCGCTCTGCACTCCTGTTGCTAAATGACATATCCCTGGCAGTATGTTTACATTACTGCAGCATCTGTGATCTGTTATTTAACAATGGGGGACTTCATTGTTCAAATATGGTCAATAATCAAATTTGGTGAATTACGTCATCCAGTATCCCCACCTGTCTGTTCACATTACAGCAGCTGGGAATTTGAGAAGGGTGAACTGCCTTATTAGTTCAGCAGGTTCACCTCAAACCCACATCTGACCGATCCCTACTCTGGAGATGAAAAATATATTATGGCCCCATGCACACAGCGTAGAGTGGGGCCGTACCGATCCATGCAGTGTGCACGGCCGTATGGTGCCGTTCCCGGGAAGGACAGGTGGTGCGTGTAATTGTACGCAGCATCCTCTTCTTCCCTATGGGAGGATGTGGCTGTATGCTGTCAGATGTGGGTTTGAGGTAGGACACAGCAGAGAGAAATGTTGTGGTGAAATCATTATTTCCACATCATATCTTCCATTTGGCCTAATTGTACTAAATATTGGCCATGGCTTAATGGGGAATGGTTACATAGAACCTGAGCCTACTCCCTTTATACATTATTTAAACTCTTTAATTACACATGTGTTTCTGCACCCAGAATATAGACATATTTTAGAATACTTTACAGTAGTTAACTACTTAGCATCAAGCAATAAACACTTTAGTCAGGAGAATGTAAAGTACACAGTGAAACATTCAGGAATTATGGATCACAGAGCATAGAGTGCATTGATCAGGGGTGTGTAACCTAAAACATAGCCCATAGAGTGCAGTGATCAGCAGTATATGATATAACATGGCACATAGAGTGCAGTGATCAGGAGTATGTGACCTACAATATAGCACATAGAATGCAGTGATCAGGAGTATGTAATCTTTTAACACTGTGCCTAGAGTGCATTGCTCAGGAGTATGTAATGTAGAAGCACAGCATACACAGTGCAGCAGTCATATGTATGTAATATACAAAAACCTTACATTACAGATCAGTAGGAGTAAAACATGTCCCAGCGTTGGTGATGAATGGTAGGAAAAAGCTCCAAGTTTCGTGACTATAGGGAGCAAGCATGCCCCAGCATCATTGATTAGTGGAAGGGAAAATTAGCCAGTGTAGGCGGTCAGAGGGAGGGATAAATGTCCCAGCATCATGTGTCAGTAGGAAGGAAAATGCCTCAGTGTTGGCTGCTAATAAATACCCCATGTTTATTGTCAGTGGAATGAAGAATGATCCATGTTAGTTGTAAGTGGGAGGAAGAATGCCCCAGTCTCAGTGGTTAGTTGAAGATCATCTTATGTTGGTGATTAGTGGGAGGATGAATGCCCCAGCATTAGTGAGAGGAAGAAAGCCCTGGCATTTGTGGTCCTTGGGAGTAAAAATATCTTGGCATTGTAAGTTTTCACAGATATTGCTGTCAGTTCTGGAAAAACTGTATCTTAGATTGGGGAGAGGAAGAAAGCCCTTGCATTTGTGGTCCCTGGGAGTAAAAATATCTTGGCATTGTACGTTTTCACAGACATTGCTGTCAGTTCGGGAAAAACTGTACCTTAGATTGGTGTCAGGGGGCATTCTGTTGTATTCATTGGTGTCAGTTGTAGACATACTGTCTCTTTGGCGTGAATGGGGACATACTGTTCCTCACACTGGTGTCAGTAGGTGGGCCTTTACATTTGTGTCAGTGGGAAAGGCATAAAGTCCCTTATATTGGTGTCAATGTGGGTCATATTGGCCTTTACATTAGTCTCAGTGGGGGACATACTGACACTTACATTGGTGTTAGTGGGGGTCATGTGTCCCTTACATTGGTGTCAGGTGAAAAACATACTGACCCTTACATTGGTGTCAGTGGGGAGCATACTGTTCCTTACATTGGCATCAGTGGTTACTAGCAACAAGCACAGGTAGTAGAAAACTAGTTTAATCCAGTTTAATCCACAGCAATGTTGAGGAGCACCTTGTGGCCAGAGATTTCACCACCCCATCCCTACAATTTGGAGGTGTCTGCTAAGGGTTAGGCTAGCAGAGTGCTAACAGGCACTAGACACTCTGCTCTGCACTTCCAGCAAGAGGACAACAGTTTGCTGTGAAAAGCACTGGTTGTACCCATCTTTTCCACACAGCCACATAAAGTGACATGTCGTTTGGGCATGTCATTGCTGCCTGAATCCTCATTGGGGAGATTTACCCTCTCCTTTTGTACCGATGACTATAGTAAGAAAAAAAAAAACAATTTTAAATTGCTACCCAACACGACTAAAGTTTAAATCTTCAAATTGAGACCCTAGTTTTTTTATAGGACAGGATGTGTCTCCCCAGTGAGACACAAAAGTCAAAAAACATTATAGGGGATTTAACCATTGCATACACATTTATTCACAGAGTCTCTACAAATAAGAACTAAATATTTCTACCTCCATTGATTTAATTCAAGTTACCTAAACGTTCTGTTCAGTTTTTAGCCCTATGTAGATTCCCTCTACAGCCATATCACTTTGCCATCTGGGTGCAAGCAACTATCTCTGTGATTTTCTCAATTTTATGTGCAGGTGTAATTTTACATGTGTATTATTAAATGTTTTTCGCTATTCATTCATACATTGTTGCTGCTTTGTATATGCCTAAATATAATGCTTTTGGAATATTTGTCTGTTTTTATCTATTCATGTTGGCTAAATTCCAAGGACGAGCAGCAGACTGCGAAACCTTGGCATCTTGTGACCCATACCCCCTCAGTAATGTTGTTGGTTAATCTTTCATATAACGTTACTGCTTTGTATGTCTGGATAGAATGCTTTTGGAGCATTTCCGTCTGTTTTTATCTATTTTGTGCTGGCTGCTTTCCAAGGACGTGCACATGCGCATCGTCTGGCCTCTGGTGACCCATACACCCACAGTAATATTGTTAGTTAATCTTATTCTTTAACATAACTGCTTTCTAGGGACGTCCCGATACCACTTTTTTAAGACCAAGTACAAGTACCTCCCCTCATGTACTTGCCGATACCAATTGCCGATACTTTTTCTTAAAAGGACAGGTGACATTAAAAAAAAAACAATGCAGACTAATGATTTTAGGCCAATTTCTTTATGATTATGAAGAACCTTAATTTAAGACTGTTTTAGAACAATAAAACATTTGTATTTGCTTTCACACAGCTGTCGTGAAACTACAAATCCGATCATGCATCTGCCTCTGGGATCATTTAACCTATTCATGTTAGCAGGGGAGAAATGTAACTCTATTACTGCAGTGTACTGGAAGTGTGTACTATGGATCATTTAACCTGGTACACACTTCCAATACACTGCTGTAATATAGTTACAATTCTGCTCTGCTAACATGAATAGGCTAAATCATGATCCATAATACAACTACATGTTATGTACTATGGATCATGATGTAACCTATTCATGTTAGCAGGGGAGAATTGTAAATCTATTGCTGTAGTGTAGTGGAGGTGTGTGCTGTATATATGTACTACATATACAGTACACACTGCAGCAATAGATTTACAATTTTCCTCGACTAACATGAATGGGTTAAATGATCCGTAATATTACAATTACATGTTATGTACTATTATGTACTATAGATAATTTAATCCATTCATATTAGCAGGGGATAATAGTAAATCTATTGCTGCAGTGTGCACTTTATATGCAGTACATATAGAGTACACACAGCAGACAATAATTTACTATTGTCCCCTGCTAATACAATAAATCGTTCTTATGAGGGACCCTAGGCCCTCACTCACCGTTAGTTGCCTCGCTGGTGAGGTCTCGCTGTGCGGCAGAGCAGCGGCGAGTCGGCGCTGGTCCGGTGGGAGGAGCTCCAGGTGGGGTCCTAATTTAACTGGCCTGCGAATGCTCTCAGGTCCTCTGGACAGTTGCCGGTGTTCTGTCGATGCTGAGAACTCATCGACCTCGCGAACCTCTGACGTCGCATCCGGGTACTGCCAGTAGGTCAGCTACACATAGGGACCTTTCGTGCATGCGTTGCCACTCACCGAGCCCTACATCCCCACACTGCACCTGTGTCCCTTTTCTCACGGCCGTTAACTTCTCCAACTACACACAGCACTGCGCTTGCGTGACCTTCTCGTGGAGTTTGCGAACTATACACTGCACTTGCGCTTTCCATTTCAACTATTAAAATAAATACATAAATAAACTTATATATTAAATCAACCTTTTTAAAAAAGCAATTACCTTTTTTAGAAGGGTTCTTTAAGTGCTGTTTCTTAACATCATCATTACATAGTGGCTCATGAAAACAGTCTTTGTAAAGGGCTCTTCAGAAATGATACAAAAATCTTTTGAGGAAAGGCTCTTTTTATCTTTCTCCAAAATCTTAGAAGAATAGGCAAGAGTTGTTTAGCCTTACTTGGCAGTCTGTGTATATATATATATCTGTATATTCCACAGCCATCATGCCATTTTTACTTTAAGTAATATTAAACTCTCAATCTTTTTTTTAATAGTGAACCCAGAATGAACAAATATACAATACCCACAATATTCACATTTTTGCACAAGCACTTACAGTCATCATATTTCAGCTGGTTCCAACTCTAAACTCAATGTCCCTGAATGCCCTGTCCAGTGCGAGATCATAAAGGGACAGAGAAGTCTCCAACAACTGTTCATCTACTAGGCTGGAAATGGAGTAGGAAGTAGGGAGGAAGTTGAAGGATTAAGGAGCTGGGGAGCAGCTGTGCCTGTCTGTTTGTGGGATACTAAAGCTGGAATTCCCCAGCAAACGTACCAGCAAGCCTGCAAAGAAAACAAAATTACACCATCTAACTATTAGGGTTAAAAACAGAGGTGATTGCAACAAAGAATCTGCGCTTTTGGAAAGTAAACTAAGAATCAAGTAATAATCCTAAAGCTGCTATGAGAGGTGTAAGGTGAAAGTGTAAAGTGTTGTCACAGCGCTAGCGCTGTGACAACACTTTACACTTTTACATTTAAAAACAGAGGTGTTCATTACACAACTTTTGCAAAATATGTGAAAGCCACGCTGCCTCGTCAAGGCCCCTCTGTGAGGTGTGGTCCTAACTTTAAACTATGAGAGCCTCCTTCTTGGTGCGTATATAGCAAAGGATAACTTGGGTGCAGGTTTGCCAGGAGGCAGCCCATTCTTCATTAAAGGTACAGGGACACACCAGAAGCCCAGCACATGACAATGGCAGCTGAAGCCCCCAGTGTGTCCCCACACCAAACCCAACAAGTGAAACAAATGGCAAACGCACTCATCAATTCATAACTAGCTTTACAGTAAGGCGCACATGGAAGGCGCACACTTACTAGTTAGTCTGAAAACAAAAATTACACTGTTTAGCTGTTAGAGATAAAAACAGAGGTTTTAGTTGCGCAACATTTGCAAAAAATGTGGAAGCCACACTGCCTCATCAATGCCCCTCTGTATAGTGTGGTCCTAAGTCGAATCTATAAGAGCCTTCATCTTGGAGGCTTGTTGTTTTTAACCTTAATAGTTAGACAGTGTAATCTTTTTTTTGCAGACTAGCTGTTAAGTGTGCTGTGAAATGTTTGCTTTGTACTGTGTAAAGCCCTTTCATGTTCACCTTACTTTAAAGCTCGTTATGAATTGAGTGCGTTTGCCATTTGTTTCACTTATGTGTTTGTGGAGACACACACACACACAGCTTACTAGTACACACAACGGTGGCTCCATAGGACCCTGCAAGGGAAAGGAGCCACTCCAATACAGGATATCAGGGCCAGTGCTCAGGCCTGATTCTGCAGGAAGCTAAAACTTTTAAAAACTAGGAGCAGCTTCATTATAAGCGATTTCATCAGCATTTGAAAAAGTTTTAAAACCTTTTGATGTTGATATCACTGTAACCCTGGAAGAAGAAAAAGATGCGCCCATGGGTTTCTGGTTCCCTTAAAATATCAACATGTGAGTTTCTGTTACATGAGAAGTGGCATAGAGCACAAATGGCAGATAAATGAAGAACCTGTACACCCATATCCGTGTAGATGCACGCACCTAAAACCCTACACTCACACACGGTAACGCTGCTGTCCATGTGCACAAACTGACTAGTGTTTTAGCTCATGCTTCACGTTATAACTACTGTAAGCATATCACAGAGCTTCATCACTCCTGTCCTTGGATTGGCTCTCTAAACCACTCACATTCTCACACTGGGAAGCACCTACCCCCATCTTGTGGGTGTCTTACCTTGTTTTTAGAATACTCACTTTCTCAAGGAAGCCCCTTCACCACAAAAGATAGACACAATCCCCTTACATGTAGCAAATATTGTCAGATGGCTATTGGTTCCTGGCTGCAACTGGTTGAAGACCCACATCTCTTTCACAGGTCCCCTCTTTCTAATGCTTTTCAGTGCACCCTAAACTCTTACTACTCTTATTGCAACAAGAATAACTTGAGCGTAACACATTGAAACTGTTGCAACATGAAATCCTAAATTTTATTTAATCAACCATCTGGCGTTTGGCAGGGACGTAGAACCAGCCGACATATTTGCACAGGAGTTCATCTTTAGTGATGAACCCAAATTTCGGCCACCAAAACATTTCATCTGAAAATGGTACTAGGGACAAAATGTCAATAGTACGAAAACGGACAAAAATTCAGTGCATCCCCAGCTTCTCTCCTCCTCGCAGGACACATGCTTCGGTTTGTGTCTCCTCCGATCCCCACTACTCTCCCCGCCTGTGTCGGCAGAGGCAGCGTGGATCGGAGGGGACACAGGGCTGATTCAGCTGCCAGCTCCCAGCGGGAAGGAGAGAAGCTGACAGGAGGCCAAGCGGGGCGGAAAGCTCTTGTGGGAGGCAGGAGGATTCGGAGCTTCAGGATTGGTTAATACGTTAAATATTTACAGATCCTTCGCTGTACTGAGCAAACATTGAGTGATCAATACTGATCACTCTGTGTTTGTAAATAACTGAGGACATAGTGATTACTATGTTCCCAGTTATGAATGAACAGAAAGGGCTATACATCACTTCCTGTTCATCTATGAATGGGGACATAATTAATATTTACTATCTGCTCGCCTTATGAATGAAGTAGATTAGTACAGAGGTTTCCTGTCCATTCATGACTGGGTCGATAGTTAATATTTACTATATCCAGATTGTGCATAAAGGGAAGCCTCTGTACTGAGAGCTCTCTGTTCATTGAGTGCTGGGGCTGCAGAAAAAGGGAAATATTAGGGGTCTATTTAGATCCCATATATTTCCCAAATTCCCTTAACAGTTAAGTAAAAAAAAATAAAAAATGATTTAGCATTTTATAAAAAGGTTGGAAAAAAATAAATTTCGGTTTCAGTCTAAAAATGTATTACTTTCATTACTTATATCAAAGGGGAGTACTTTCATTACTTATATCAAAGGGGAAAAAAGATTCAAATTGTGCAAAGTTTCTTAGAAACTTTTAGGACCTATATGGTCCTAAAGGCACCTTTCAAGGTTTTATAAAGTGGGATGAGCCACCAAAGTGCATCACCATAGGAAGCCTGCCAACCGAAAGGCAGCAGACTTTGAGCTTTGAGGAAAATTTGTTTGCTAGGGTATCTGTGTATATTAAACACTTGCCAGGTGTCTTTGGTTTAGAAAATAATTTTCACTTTTTTTTTTTTCTCATCAATGTTTGTATCTCGGTGCTGCTGATCTCCTTTAGCCTCTTTTCTGTCTGCATGCATGTACACAGGGTGACAGATTCCCAAAAGCACCTTTCATATTTCAAGGCTTTATAAAGGGGGAGGAGCCCCCAAAGTGCATCATAATAACAATCCTGCAAACTGAGCTTTGAGGACATCACAGGGCCACTGGTTTTAGCTTCTGGCAGGACTGATCTCATAGCTCAGGGCTCAAAATTTCCACTCGCCCGCTCGCATTTGGCGAGTGGAAATAAAGAGAGGGCGAGTGGAAAAACATTGATTTTGTCAATGTCACGGTCTGACTTTTAGAGGAGAGGCAATCAATACCATTACCTAACAGTAGTGTGTGTGTAACTGTTACATTTATTGCTGATGAAGGAGCAATATAATGAGATAAATGTACTGAATAATGAAATGGTGGCGTGCTTCAGGCCCCATTCACACTGAGCGGCATGGGTATTGCACGTTTTTCCGCGCGATTTCATGCTGAACGGCTTTGAGCTACATTGCGCGATATTGAGCGACAATGTGCATTTTATCGCGCTACATAGCGCGTTTTTGGGCTGGACATCGTCGCTGCTACATTGGGCTGTAACCAATCAACAGTGATCTTGATGTGACATCATTCTTTCCTTCAATTTTACAGTGCAAAAGTGACCCTTCTGTAGCGCGAAGTCGCGCAATATTGCCGGTAATGCACGATTTCGTGCAACACCACAGAGTCTATTGGAGCCGAATTGCGCAACATCCACGCAAAAAAGGGTCATGTACGAGCGACAAGCTGCAGCGACGAGCTACAGGCGACATTGAGCTGCGAGATGTGAACAGCTCCATTGAAATGCATTGGACAAGCTACATAGAGCGATATCGTGCGGAAATATGCGCGATTTTGCGGTAGAAATCGCGTGATAAACCGCTCAGTGTGAATGGGGTGCAAACATAAATGAAAAATAAATAAACACATCAGCGCCAGCAACATGAGTCAGCAGCATGAGTCAGAGATGAGAGGGAGATCTTCAATGTTATATACTTTCAGGGCTGCTCTCGAAGGTTAGGGGAACCACAGAACTGAAATACAAAATACAGTGAGCGCCTCCATCGTGTAAAACTTTTTATTAAAAGAGAATAAAAACAGTTGAAAATATACTCACAAAGGGAGATAAATAACAAGCATAAACAGATCAGGTGAAAGCAGACTTAGCCAGCCGGAACCAAATCAAATTTGGTTCTGATGAAGGAGGCGTGACCTCGGAAACGCGTCAATCAAAAAGGACAGATAGCCGGCTGGCTAAGTCTGCTTTCACCTGATCTGTTTATGCATGTTATTTATCTCCCTTTTGTGAGTATATTTTCAACTGTTTCTATTCTCTTTTAATAAAAAGTTTTACACTATGGATACATGGAAAAATAGACAAGATAGATCGATCCATCTGGATCACTAATTAAGTCACATACATATTAAATATTTAAAGTGATATTAGGGTCAAAAGGTTTTTAAGCTATTTCAAAAGCTGATTAAATCACTTACAATGGATGCTGCTCCTTGATGTTTCAAATTTTTAGTTTCCTGCAGAATCAACTAGTCCCCTGTGTACTGGCGCCGTTTAACGGTGGCTCCTTTCCCTTACAGGGTTCTATGGAGCTACACACACACACACGCATGGCAAGTCAATCCTCTGTTCCTCCTCACTCCTATACAAAACACAGAAAATCCCCAGCTCACCTGCCAGCTAGCCTGCAACCAAACAAATAGCCCTGTCAACAGTATGCGTTAAAATCAGAGGTTTTAGTTGCACAAACTTTTGGCCAAAAATATGTAGAAGCCACACTGCCGCGCCAAGGCACCTCTGCAAGGTGTGGTCCTAACTCTATGTGAGTCTCCAAGTGTGAGCATATTAATGCAGTCGATAAATTGCATGCAGGTGTACCTGGAGGTAGCCAACTCCTCCTAATAAGGTGCAGGGACGCACTGGAGGCCCAGCAACCAAAAATGCACGCTGGGACCCCAGTGCGTCCTCTCAACCAAAAATAGTCAAACTAGAAAAAACATGGTACCTGCATGAATCTATAACTAGCCTATACGGCAGGGTGCACATTGGGAAGGCTTACAACAATACAAAACACAGAAAATCCCCAGCTCACCTGCCAGCTAGACTCCTCACTCCTCCCTTCTCCCAGCTAGTCGATGAACAGCTACTGGAGACTACTCTGTCCCTTGTGATCTTGTACTGGACAGGAAATTCAAGGAAGCAGAACTGAGAGATCTGGAGCCAGCTGTCCAGAAACATGATGACTGTATGTGCTTTGCTGAAAATGTTAAGAAATATTTTTCTGGGCAATGTATATTTGTTTAATATGGATTCATTATTGAAAATGTTTGAGGGTTCGTTCACACCATAGGCAGTGCGTTCTGGTCAGAATCGGACTGGAACGCACTGCCTGCATTGCGGCTGGCTCACTTTTTTGCCGGGCTGGAGGGGGTGTGGCGGGCCATTGAAGTGAATGGCACCGTAGCCACGCCCTGCGGCCGCAATGCGATTGTCCGCACGGGATCGCAAGGCACATTGTGCCTGCAGTGCGTTCCGGTGGGGTGCGATCAAAATAGTGCTTGCAGCATTTTGTACGCACCTGAATGCACTGCAGGCTTACAACCATCGCAAGACTTTGGTTGTAAAGTGTATGGCCAGCTTAACATCAGGCTTCTGAACAGATCTGTCTGAAAAACTGACAGACGGACTAGATCTCAATCCTTGTGTGAAAGGGGCCTAAAACGGACTTCAGAAATTGCATTAAAATGTCAAAGATTATGTAGTCTATTCACGAAGCTGCCGAAGGATCTGGCCATAGCTTCGGCCGATCCTACGGCTAGCTTTGGCCCCAGGACCCCTTCGGTTCTGTAGAAGACGGGTGATTCACCTCCCCTCCCGGCCGCGTCTATAGTAAGAGGCGGCGGGAGGGGAGGTGAGTCACAGGAGACGTGTGTGTGTCACACGCCCCGCCCCGCCCCCTCCAGTGGGCGGTTCCACCATAACATTGCATAGTCTCACACGTCCTGCATGTCACGTAGAGCCTGTGACGAGATGAAGTTGAGGCTGCAGACTTGAGTGACAAAGCTGTGGAGAATTAGAGTGGCTGCATACAGCGTTGCCACCTTTATACAGGAAGTGCCACCTCCCTCATTTTACTGGCAGAATCAATAAGTATGTTTAGCAGTAAAGCAATGGGTAAATGGAAATCCCTATGCTACTTGTATGTAAAGGCAAAGGCATAATTTGGATAGAGCAGGGAAGGGATAGACCCTTTACTGATTAAAGTCTGTTGCCGCCAAAAATATTCAGCCCTCTATATCAGTGTTCCCCAACCCCCGGTCCACGGACCGGTACCTGCAGTGAGTGCACACATCGACACATGGCTGCTGCTCCTGGAAGGGTGAGTCTGAGCGGGGGAGGGGGGGGGTGTCTTACATCATGTCACCCCCCCCTCAGCGGGCCATGGTAAAATTTATCAAACGTTGACCGGTCCGCGGCGATAAAAAGGTTGGGGAGCACTGCTCTAAGGGACCGAGCAGAACAGCTGAGCCGAATGCCACTCAGTGGCATTCGGCTAGGTCATTCACTCGGCTGCCCTCGGCAGCTTAGTGAACAGACCCCTATGAGATTTAAGTGCGTATTTACAACTACTATAAGGTACAGTACAATGACATGCAGCATCTGGCAATTCTTCAAGGGAATCTTTATTTCTAATCTAAACCTAAACATCAAAATGCTGGTCATTCTGCATTTAAACAGATTTCTAAAAGTATAACATCAGTTAACGTTTCCTATGACAACCAGGTTCTTGGAACATTGACGTAGAAGCAGAAGCTGGGAAATTATGTTTGTTCGCACCTGAGTCTCAGCTGAGAACACTAAACAGAACGGCTGATCTACTGATTGAATTATACAGCTGGACAGTTACAGAATCTCCAATCTTTTTCCGCATTCCCCTACTTCCCCCTCCCAACAGCTATACCCCCTCCCAGCAACCGGCACTCAAATAGAAAAACCATGCAATGCTGTATGCGTATCTATGACTGCAGAAGATTCAAGCTGAACAGTCTCAACAATGTGTAATACTAGATTATGTTGTTATACATTTGTTGGTATTTTACCCACTAAGAATCAAATGACTAGCAAGGACTATGTGCTCTTATATACACACAGAACATTTGTTTGTCTTGGTTACATTGTAAAACAGTATTTACCACAAGGAAAAACAAATTTCAATATTGATGTATATGCAATATATGTACTGTATCTGTTTTTTGTTTCTGAATGAGCTTTTTGAAAAAATAAATTTTTCAGCCTCATTTATTGTAGGTGAGACCATTTTGTGTTGCCCCACACATGCCAATCATATTCATATTAATTTTCTGGGACAGAAAGGTGAAGTGATCAGTTTTTTTCTTTGCAGCTATTTTTGTTTCTTAAAAAGGTTGGAACTATAAAGAAAATGATTGGAGACTAAGCCCTCATTAACACTGAGCGTTTTGAAGCGCTTTTTCTGCTTGAAAAAAAAACGCTAAAAGAAATGCCCCCCAAAAACCCCATTAATTTCAATGGCCATGTTTACATCTGAGAGTTTTGTCACTTAGCAAAACGCCTGTTGCTTGAAGAAAGTACATGAGCGTCTTTTTGGAAGATTCTGTGCTTCTTCGCCCCCATAGACTTCAATGGAAACGCTCAAAAGCATGTGTTAGAGAAGTTTTTCACATTCTTACGCGCATAAAACGCACATTTATCCATTCACATCAAAGTGTCACTAGCTGCTCGCACAAATACGGGACTATTTTACGTGCGGAAAAGTTTGCAAAAATGGAGTGCTTAATGCGTTTTTCTATGTGCAAAGACGCTGTCACTCAGGTGTGAATGAGGGCTAAATATTCCATAAGGTCTGCTTTACACCCAGGCGACAGTGTTTTCGCATGTAGAAGCGCACATTTTTGCTGCATGTGCAGTAAGTTGCGCAGCTTTAAGAGCAGATTCTGAAGGTGCCCATACACTGCACGATTCTCGTACGAGAATCGCGGGAAATCCCACGATCGTACGAGAATCGTGCAGTGTGAATGAAGACGTGCGACCTTTTCTACTGTACAGTCGCACGTCTTTTGTCTAAGGAGCATGCTAGAAAACCAGCCTTACGATCTTACGATTTTCTTACGATTTTCGGCTGGTTTGAACGGTGCTCGGGAGACAAATGACGAACGGGCCGGTGTGCGCACGCGCACACTGCCCGTTCAGCATTGCAGTCATCGGAAGCGATGATCGCAAGTACGATCTGCCTGTCCAAGATGGGCAGATCGTACGTTTTTTAAATTACTTTACAACCATCGCAAGACTAGGGTCTTGCGATGGTTGTAAAGTGTATGGCCACCTTAACACATTGATGTAAATGAGCAAGCTGTGCGCAAAAACATGCAAAACGAATTGCAACGTGAATTTATAAGCGTTTCCTATTGACTCTGTGGGGACCAAATGAGCTGTAATCTGCCAAAAGAAAACTAATGTACTTTTTCCAGGGACAGGCATTTTGCTTATTGCAACAAAATGCTCAGGTGTGAACAGGAGCCATAAGAATGAATGGGAATTATTTTATGTGCAGCATTTTGTTGTGCTTATTCAGCTGTGACTTACCTGTCTGCCACATGGAACGTCCAAATGTAGTGGAAATCAGAACATTTATATTCGGCCCTTTTAACACCAAGGCACCAAGAATTGTCCATGTGTTACACAGTGACATGCTTTTAATGAATGTTATTGTACACTCCTAATCTGAAGTTATGTGCTTTTTGTTTATCCTCTACACAAAATGAGAAAAAATACTTTTAAAAACTGAAAAGTCTCCATGGTGCAGATGCACTTAAATATCATATAAATGCTTGAAACGTGCTTTAAAGTGACACTAAACTCAGGAGTTAAATCTTAAAAATGTATTTAAGTACCGTAACTATTAACAAAAATGTAGCTTTTGTGTGTACCACTCAGCTGTAGGTCTTCTGGTGATAGTCCAGCACAGAGGCAATTTTGTCCTTCCCGACCTCTTCGCTCAGACCTCTGAAGAAAAACCTATGGTATCAAATTCCTGTGTGGATCCCTGCACAGTGTCATGTGACCTGTAAGAGCCACCAAGGAAGTTAGTAGTGGAAGACTTCCATTTGCAAAAGTCTGTGGTCTGAACAGGGAGTGGGTCAGTCTATCCTGACCATACAGGTCCTGTTGTAAAAGAGGTCTGAGGTCCACTATCAGAATTGGCTGTGAGCCCACTCTGATAGTGGTATGATATAGAATATTTGTGCATATATATTGTTTTATGGTCTATGGGTTACTACAAGTCGCTTTATAAATGTTGCATACAAGCTTTTTCTTTTCTTTGCCAAACTGCATTTATACTCGGATTATGGGATGGGTAGTTCCACAACAGGCTTACTCCTATTTTCTCTCCCTCCTCCTCAGTACAATTTTAGTAATGTTTCCCCCCTACCAAAAATTGGTCTTGCTGCCTCCTCTTTCTCACCTTTCCACAATTCAGTCTCTACATCCTCCCTAATCTGGTCTTATTGTCTCCTCTCTCTCCCCTTTCTCACTCCATTCTCAACACCTCTTTTGGTGTGATAAAAAACCTGCTCTCTGGGTAAAGCATTCAGGAAATAAATTCTTTGAACCCCAGCTCCAGTGTCTCATCTTGCTATTGTTGAATGCCATTCTCTTTATACTCAAAAGGTTCCTGCAAAGTGGGGTGCTGCAAACAGTCTTTAGAGAAATACAACTTAATACAGTCCCAAACAATACTTGTTAATACAGAGGCCGAAGTAAAGACAGAAGATGAAGCAGTCATTTGCATTCATGCTTGCTAGCAAATTGCCATACGCTTGCACTGTAAATGCCACTGACTTTGTTCTATGAGCATGGCTTCTAAATGAGTACAGACACAAGTGGGTACTATTAATCATCGGCTTTTAAATTAAAGGACAAAAGCCAAGTTATCACTGCCTGAAAAGGCATTACCTAGGTTAGAATGCATTCAGTTCTGCAGCTCCAACCATTGTTGCTAGGAGAAGCTGTACCTTCCCTGTGTACATGCTGAGCAGCTTTTATCAGCTACCAGCAACCATAAGACATTTTTAAAGAACTTAATTATGTGATTTCAGACTCCTGCAAGTGTGTAACTGTGCCTGATGCAGGCAATGACTTATTAAGTGGATTTAAACAACACAGGTCCTCGTGTATCATCATGTTCTTACTGTGAATGTCTAAGTATTTCCTACAGCCACCAGTCAGATTGAATTTTTCAGGGAAGGTTTGAATATGATTGTTTGCCTGCAGTAAATAACACACTGGTACTCAATTACACCCAGTGGGATCTCATTTTCAGCACACACATTGGTCTTTCCCCAGATCACAC
Source organism: Nanorana parkeri (assembly GCF_000935625.1). NCBI lineage: Eukaryota > Metazoa > Chordata > Amphibia > Anura > Dicroglossidae > Nanorana > Nanorana parkeri. The sequence continues at coordinate 66,185 of NW_017307328.1, forward strand.
CTTTAGCACACACATCTTTCTTTTTCCTATGAGATTAATCTTCTGGCACACACGTTGGTCTTTCTCCAGGATCCTTCCCCTAGCACACACGACCTTTAGTTTAGCCCCCCCCCCGCTACCCCCCCCGCTAGTAAGAAAGTTCCAGTACCGGTGTTAGAGATGGTCTGGAAGTCTGATTTGTACAAAAACAAACAAACTGCATTGCAGGAATGTGTACGTAGTGTAGCACACTCGTTGGTCTTTCCTGTACATTTCTCCACTACAGACATCTCACTTACAGGTGAACAGTAAGTTAGAGCTATGACCAGTCTGTAGTGTATGTGTACTAAAACCTCAGTGATCAGCCCCCACAGAATGAGTGTTAACCCCTCAGTCATCTATCCCCAGTTTATATGTGTGAAACCCTCAGTGACCTGTCAGCAATGTATGTGCATTTTCCCCTTAGTGACTAGCTTCAAGAGCAAATGCATTAACCCCTCAGTGAAGGGTCTGCATTGTATGATCATTTACCCCTCCATAAGAACCAGTTTAAAAATATTATATTTTTGCATGATTTTATATGAAGTGTATGGAAATTAGATTATTTGGTTCTGATGAACAAATTGCTGTAACTCTTTGAAACGTTTGGATTTAATTTAGTCAAGTGTATCTAAATCTACTAGTCCATCTAACACTAACCCCTCCACAGGTTGACAGTGCTGCTGTCCAAGGGTGGCTCTGTTGCTCCTCTATAGAGTGGAGCCACCCTTAGACAGAAAATTTGTTACTGGCAAGATCACTAGGTAAAAAGAAAAGAAAAAAAGCCTAAAAATGAAAACAAATGTAGCCACCACATCTAAGGATTGGTAAGCTGCAGTATATTACATTTTTGGTTCTGGGTTTAGCTACCTTTTAAATTTTCTTGCAGGGTGGGTGTGATTCTGAAAGAAGGAAGCTGAAATATTTTGTGGCTTAGTGTATAGCACTTATACTGTAAGTGGTCCATAATTTGAAAAAAACTAAGCAATAGACCTGCCAACCCTCCTGGTTCTGGAGTCCACAGCCTCAAAAAACATACAATACAATTAAAAGAAAATCACATGTTGCTAAGGACTACTACAGACCAAAGCCAGTACTACTATGTAATTATTGTAGCTAATACAGCAAACTTGCTGCAAAATCATTTGCCATAGATAACTATCAAAAAGGATCTGTAGATCAAACAGTCCAGCACTGTCCTACTGTCCTATGTTTTATATATATATATATATACCCTCTCAGCGTACTTGAGTAGTTTTCAACTGAATCTGTATCTCTAGTGTCCTCCAAACAACACAAACTTTACTCTTCCATTTTGGTAAATATAAATGCCTTATTTGGTATAAATACAGCTTAAGGTAACAGTGCAATCCTCCAGGGCATGTTAGTTACCATACCCAGCAAATGTAATAATTATAAAAGTAAAGTACTTCCCTTTGTTCTCAAGGTAGCAATACAACTCTTTTGAGTTTCTACATTATGATGCCGTTTAGGTGTCCATGGGATCCCACTATGGTGGGCAATCTGCTTTTGCCAGTCCCTCCATATGCAGTGGTCCATATGCAAAAGGCATTGTTTAAGATACTGCAAATAGGGAAGGGGTGGTCTTGATCAGCTGTTGACTGGTGTTTATGTACGACGTGCACAAGTATTTTCATTGGTCATCCATTCTGTACTGCTGTATACATGTGTGCTTTGACTTTTTAACTTTTTGTTATGTTTTAAACGATGCAGTGGGCTGCAAAAAAACGCAGCTCACCAATGGCCAGCCAACAACAAGTGACTCCACTTACCTTACACTAAAAGAAAAAAAAATGTCAGAAATTGCTTAAATAAGCTGTAGGGTTCAATAAACTTATGTTAACACAGGGGAGGCAAGGCTAAACGAAGATTAATGTCTGTAGTGCATGAGCTCATGTCCTGTCACTAAAGCAGCTCCAACACACTGACACTATGGCTGCTGTAAACACACCCTTTTATAGTAAGGTGTTGTGTTATCCAACTCCCACACCTTATTGGCTGTAGTGAGGCTCTAACCAGGGTCAAAGGCTACTATGTAGGGCATCATGAGTCAGAGCCAAAATTTGCCAAATGCTAAGTTTCTTAAAATGCACCAATTTGAAGCGAATTCAAATCCTGAAAATTTGCTGCAAATTTATGTTTAGGCAAATCTTAAACTAATCCCTATTTGTAACTATAAAACTTTAAGAAACCGTGATGCAGACAGACAAGGTAAATATGGTACTGTGGCATATTTGAAAATTAAAAGGTGTTCATGGACAAGGGATATGAACATCAAAAGCAAATGTAAGTAAATGTTGACAGCAATTATAAGTGCAAAACTACCTAGCTCCAGGCAGCATCGCTTTGACTCAGTGAAGTATCATTTTAATATAACCTGCTCGGAATATAATATAATTTGATTGAAATTAAGGTAAATGTGGGTAGTATATTGCATTGCATGATCATTTATACTGCCAAATTAGGTTAAATTAAACAGCAAAAACACACAACTAAATACAAATTTCATAGAAGCAATATTTAACTGTTGTAATTTGCATAGCTTTTTACATAGCAGGGTATTAGCGTCACAAGAAATCCCTCTGCAGATTAGATCATTTAGTAGCCAGCATTTAAAATGCTAGTTCTAATTGCATCCTAAAGAATGATCTGCAATCTTCCTACTACTGCAGACCCTTTCACCTACCAGAAAGGAAATAATATTTGAGAGAGGGAAACATGCAGTGGTTAAATGAGAAGGCAGCAGACTGCACAACTGGCATGGCATTTTCCATTGGATAATGGACCCTTGAATATATCTGCCCCTATCTTGGACTGGGCTGTCCCTTGTCATCTACCTCCTCTTGACCCATCCTGCCTATTCTTTAAAATCTCACTGATATGATCTGAGTAGTAAAATAAGTTTGTAAAATCCCCCAAAAAAAGCAAAACACAGACTAGCGCCATGAAGGCCATCCATAAGCCAGAACCCTTCACTGTGCATCCAATAGAGGCTGCCCCGTTCCAGAAGGCTATATATAAAAACAAAAAACAACCGGGTGCCTTTCCTGGTGCAGGCAAAACCATTTTATTCAATAAAAGAGTAAACAAAAATATACTTGCAAATAAGGCAGTATATAAAAGCATCAAAATGGACTGACAGTCCTTAAATGCATAGCTGCTGTGGATGTTACAGTTTGAGAGATCAAGGAGACACTCAGGAGACTCTGTTCTCTTCACAGAGTTCCACTGCTAATGCTTAGTGTGCTTTTTATGGGCTCATCCCTTCCTCAGAGCTTAGACAGTCTAGCTCACTATGTGCTATTTTATACTCTACAGTCCGTCAAAAAGATCAATAGGATCGAAATCCCACCAATTGTAGCCCAACATAATGTTACTAGGGAGACAAGTAGGTAGCCAATCACAGAAAAAAAAATGGGCATTAACTCTGTCAGGGAAGCTGCCACCATTAACCCACTGAGTCGGCCTTTCGGGGAAAGAACAGACTGTTAATATGAAGAAAAATGAATAGAGACTACCCACTGGCCTTTTCAGCACATTATACCACCTATAAGAACTTTTTATTTGCTAGGTGGTTGATTTGTGTGCCAGCCATCAGAATTTGTCAGAATTAAGGATCAACAGTGTTCCTTTCAGCCGACAGACAAGACTCTGGCAGACAGAACTCACATATACAGAGACTGCACACTCAGCTGTCACTAATCAAACAAAACAAGTGTTCTCCAGGGCTTCCAATGTGTATTAAGGTGCCCATACACCTTACGATTATCAGCCGATTTTCATTTGCGATTGCGTTTTCCTCCCATATTCGTAAGGTTGATGGGCAGTGTGCAACTGCAAATACTGTACAATCGATCGACTTTTGACTAACCAGGAGGTGAGAAAACTTTGGTCGATTGTACAATTTTCGCAAGGTTGGTGGCGTTTCCGTATGTCAAAATTTGTACGATTAACACTGCTCATGCGCAAACAAAAATACGTGCGGTCGATTAACTCAATTTGTCCAGGTGTTTTTTTTAACTACCGCTAAATGAACCTTGGGATGGTCGGGCAGGATGGGCCACTGTACCAAAATCGTACGACGGTTCTATCATCGGACAGAGCATTTGTACGATAATCGCAAGGTGTATGGGTAACTTTACACTTGGTGGTCGTCTGGAAAAATAGACTAAAAAAGGCTGGTCATATAGAGCATAAAAAAGCAATAATAAATGGATATATAAAACATTAAAAAGAAGTTCCAAAAACGGACCATATAAATATACATCTAAATCTGGGCATAAAAACCCCACAACGTATATAGATAAATGACTACACCAATAAACATTTTACAATGCACTGCATAAATTAGACATAACGTTTAACAAAATTATAAAAGCTCGAATATTGTTAGTTCTTAAACTCTTAATAGAAAGACTTAAGTGGGTCTTGACCCCATGTGCAGTGGGTCGCCAAATGCCTTCCACTTTCCTTGGTGAGAGACTCCTCAGCCTCCCCCTAGCGCAGCACCATCAGTTCTTGCTAGAGCAGCCATAAAATATACTGCCCGGCCCCTTGTGTCAGCTTGAGGTGGGGTGGGCTGGAAGTATGGCCATAAGGGAGCTCCATCCATATGTGCAATGCTTACAGCTCCTTCACAAGTCCTGTGATGGTGCCTGAACCAAAGCGACGTTACATTCTGGCTCCCGGCACCTCTACAGTGTGTCCAAGGGAGCTGTACCCGCAATGCACATTTGGATGGAGCTCCGTCACAGCACAGCAGCCCACACTGGACCCCAAGCTGAAGATACACTCCACTTCTCATAAGGTAGGGAGACTGGGGGGGGGGATCTTGAAAAAAAAAAAATAAAACACAATTATATTTTTTGGGTGTGTGAATGTGTCTGGTTGTGCGTGTGTCTGTCAGTGTTTTTGAGGGTCTGTTTACACTAGTACAGTGCGTTAATCACACAGTTCCATGCAATTTAATGCACTGTACCACGCAATCACACCTACTGCGCGTTCTGGTGTGAAAGGTGTGTTGTGTTGCCACTAAGTTGAATGACACCCCAAACGCACCTCCCTCCCACAGTCTGATCGCCTGCACCCGAACGCCCATTACTGCAATGCCGTTCATTCCATTGCAGTGCAACTTGGGTTGCGGCTTAATGACCAAGGACAAATATGAGTCCTGAGGTTATACAGGTTGAGAGCCACTGCTTTAGAGTGTAGATCCAGAAGGCCTCCCTGATACAAAGCCTCCTGAATCATGTAACCCCATCAGTCATTCTTGGTATTCCTTCTATGCTGAAGACTGTGATCCCCTCTGGATTGGCATTATGGCACTCCAAAAAATGCCTGGGTAATGAGTGATCATGTTTTTTCTTAAGTATGTTCCTCTAATGTTCGCCAAACCTAATTCTTATTGTCCTGGAGGTGTGACCTACATATAATTTCCCGCATGGGCAAATGATCCCGTAAATCACAGAATCTGACCCACAATTTAAAAACTGTTTGATAGGGAACATTTTTCCATGTGAACTACTAAAATCCCTTTTACGGTGCCACATGAATGGACATCTAAAACAACTAGGGATGCACCGATATATCGGCCGAAAATGTCACTTTTGGCTAAATGCCGAAAATGCAATTTTTGTGCCGATACAGCGGCGCATCCCTGGTTTCTTTCCTCCCCGCTAGGCGCTGCTCTGTGTCCCAGCGGGGAGGAGAGAAAGTGTGACAGCCGGCCGAGCACTGCGGGAGTAGAGCGATGTGAGCGGCCAACGTCACTCCTCCCCAGTGGCGTAACCAGAGTTATGGGCGCCCGGGGCAGAACATTTTTTTCGCCCCCCCCATATTATATAAACATCCACTAGAACTGTACCCCCCACCCCCACACATATTTATCAGCTAAGGAACTACAAGTCCAAGCATGCCATCATTGTCCCTGTACACCCCCCCCACACACACACATATCACCCAGGGAACGGCAAT
>NW_017307328.1:76236-77593 GCF_000935625.1 Nanorana parkeri
CCCACCCGCCCAGACAGCCCTTTTCCAATATTGGCATGTGGAACAGATTTTAACTAATTAGGTGCTATAGAACTGCGTGATTCTTTTGTTTTTTAATGGGTGGTATAATGTGCTGAAAAACCCGGTGGGTAGTTTCTATTCATTTTTCTTCATAATGACAGTCTGTTCTTTCCCCAAACGACCATATGTTTATCCATCTGAATTTTTCTTTTATGTGAATCTATGGTCTCGATACATTGATGATGTGTTTGTGTTATGGACTGAATCATCTGACACCATGCATAGGTTCATAAATTTTCTTAATTCAATGGTAGAAGGCATTGTCTTCAATCCAGAGGCCTCTCACACCACAATTGCTTTGCTGTACTGGGTGGTACTAATGATGGGCACATCACTACATCTCTTTACACTAAACCCACAGATCGCAATACACTATTGTCTTATCAAAGTGCACACTCTGACAGACTCAAGGATACGTTACCTACTTCTCAATTTATCAGGGTCATGCATATCTGTTCTGACCCAGCCGATTGTGAGCATCAATTGAATAAAATGCACCAGATGTTTCTGGAAAGAGGTTACCCCCAACATGTCCTTGAACATACATTAGAAATGGCATGGATGAGATTTTTCTCTCCAATACCTAGGGAAGAAAATCCCAACAATGCACTACTCATTACCAAGTTCATACCTGCATCACAGAGTACTGAGTTTTATATTTTAAAATGTCCTTGTTCTCTTATGTACCATCAATTCGTTCAAAAAACTTTACCAGACAGAAGTGGTACCAAACAAGCGAAATATCTCACACGACAGGGAAAAGAAACAGATCATTATTATTATATAGTATTTATATTACATAGTTACATAGTTACATAGTTACATAGTATATCGCCTGGCAACTAGGGTCGCCACTCTGAGCTCAGGACCCAGCACATGCGCAGTATGGTCCCCGGATGGGGGTGTAAACTCGCAACGCTGCTCTGACCACGCTTCCAGTTGCTATGGTGAGGTGATGACGCTCTTTTCGTCTTCACCGCGGTTCTGTGAATTCTTACCCACCTGTCAGTGTGAGGGCACCTTTGAATCCTCTTTACAGACGATCAGGTTCTAATTTTACAAGGTATGGCGTTTTACTATATTGACCTGAACTTTCATGCTTATTTGTTTTATAGTTACATAGTTACATAGTATTTGAGGTTGAATAAAGACATTAGTCCATCAAGTCCAACCTATTAGGATCTCATTCTAGGAGTACCCGTACCCCTGTATATTACGGTCCCTTAAGAAATCGTCCAAAAGTTTCTTGAACAATTCCACATTATTTGCTGAAATCACCGCCTGTGGCAGTGAGTTC
>NW_017307328.1:78198-105511 GCF_000935625.1 Nanorana parkeri
CCTCTGCACACATAAAACACTGTATCTTTTATATTTACTTTGTATATTTTTTTATATATCTCTTTTCATATGTTACATGCATCTATATACGCACCATTACTATTGTTTCATTTTCTTGGATATATATACACATTGTTGTCCCACATGGGCAATTTTGATTAAAATATCATGATTTACTTTTGCTTTCCCATGTATGAAGGTTCACTTATTATCATAGGAATGGTGTTGTTGTGCTTATTTTGCCTACATTGATTTATTTACTATATCTTTATAGTTTTGATATGTTTATCTTTTTCTTTTCTTTTCTTTTTGTTGCCTCCCAACTCATTCTCCATCCTCCCTGGTGCTCTACCATATTTTTCCGGTGCTCTGCTTTGTATTACGGAACTGTCACACAGACAGTCCATGAGCCGATCATCGCCTGGCAACTAGGGTCGCCACTCTGAGCTCAGGACCCATGACGTTACGGGGAGGTGTCATTAGATCTTGTGATGAGTTTTAGGGTATATATGAGTGTATTACATGTTACACCATTGTCACTATGTCGCCCTGATGAAGGGACTCTGCGTGGCCCTGAAACGTTGGCTTTTCTGAGACATCAGTATGACATCAATATGTGACATCAATATATAATCATTAAGATCTAAAATGACATTTTCTGAGTGCTGGTGATTCTCCACTTCTCTGAATATAAAGTAGAATTAAACAGCTAGCAAGCAGTAGCTATATGCAAAAACACTTAAGAAAATAAAAAAGTTACCAAAAAAGGTAAAAACTTACCTGTGTCTCCGCCGTTCGCTCCCGTCTGAAGATCTAAAGCTGCAGCTGGTAGCATGCATGTCGGACAGACATCAGGGGACAGGAAGAGACAGGAGTCTGTGCTGGATCAGAGACCAGCACCAGCGCTGGAGGGATTGCTGAATACCTGAATACATATGTGTCTTTTGTTATTTTGCTATTTTGCCCATAGTTACATTTTAAAAGAGAACTAAGGGGTCCAAGTTTTTCTGCACTTTTGGATTGCTTAGGATAAAGGCAGGGCCGGTGCTGCCACTAGGCAAACTAGGCAGCCGTCTAGGGTGAACTGCAGCCTAGGGCGCAACCCCATGGCACCCCCGTCTATTTCAAATTGCAAAAGCCAATAGCAGGCAGGCTAATCCAAAACGCACCCTAAGCCTGTTATTTATTATATCAGATGCTGGGTGGGGCTAAGCGCCGCACTGAGGAGAGATCCCGACAACATTGTCTGGATCCTCCCCACTGGTCTCTCCTCCCTTTGATTGACAGCGCTAGTTTTGAGCTGCGTTCATGAATATATGGGCATGCACAGTAGTGCTCTCCCTACCTCCCCGTCCCAGTCCTCTGTGCAGGCTTTCCCTCCACGTGCTGCTGGGTAGCTTTTTCTTCTGCCTGCCTCCCCATCTCCATCCTCTGTCCCCGGCTTCTCTGCACATGCTGCATGGGCATGAACGTATATGGTAAATGATGTCACTGGGGATGCCTGCCAGCTTGTTTGCAAATAGAAACAAACTGGCAAGCATCGGAATAGTTGTTGCTATGATGTCGGTGGCTGCTGGCATCGTAGTAACCATTGATACAATACAGGGAGAGTGTGGGGAGAGTCAGCACTTCCTACAAAGATGAGCCAAACCACAAAGGTGACAAACCACATAAACAATTCCGTGACAAATTAAGGGGTAGAAAGGGTGGGAAGCTCATCTGAGTGACAGCTGACAAGGTGAAGAGATCTCATCAGCGCTGCTTTAAATAGGAGTCTTCAGCTAATCAGTGGCCGCCAAGATGAGATGCTCTCCTTGGCCAGCGAAAAATGTACGTCTGCCTGGATAAAAACTTAAAATAAGAGATATTCCTCCTCATCCTAAAAAGCAACTATTACATTTTTCAACATAATTTCCTCCTAAATTAATAATTTGAACAAGACAGGAGATTAAATCACCCCACCTCATTCCCCTTTGTCCTGACCAGAAAACAAGAAAATCATTTGGATTCATAGAAAGATTTTCAGAGTACACTCTCCTCGAAGCCCGCTGCTGTGCCCAGAAGATAAAACTATGTCCCACAATCCAGATGGAAAGTATCCTACCTAAAATATCAAACAGATAATTTAGACCTAATATACATTCTAAATCTGTTGGGCTCCCATTTACCTAACTTCATAATGACACTTTGATCAAGACCCAATTTGACAGCCTCTGTAGCAGCGCCAATCGAAAAAAGTGTGAGGAGAATGCTAAAATCGCCCAATCCAGCAACTGATAAACATTTGAAAATAACTCTATTAAACTAAAATTTGGATAGAGCTGAACCATCTAAATGAACTAAAAAAATTACCTGAAAAAGATAGCCTAACAGACAAAAAGGTACTCACAGTACGTAATGGGCAAAGAGAAGAACATGGAAAGGCCTGCAAAGTGATCTAGGATCCCTTTCCCAGCTGATCAGTTTTTGCTTTTCTAATCAAAATACTTTATATAAAGAATTCTCAAAAAAACTAACATCAGAAAATTGTAAACCAGACAGGTGACTTTTACTCTGAGCTGTAAGTTCAGAAATTCTTAAGGCTGCAAAAAAGGCTAGAACAAAAGCTGTGCGAAAAATAATTGATTCATAATTGGAAACACAAACAGAACCTGCAGCCACATATAGTTTAGACAACACATCCAGAAAAATTGGCCTGCCATCAGGAGTAACAATATTCTTTCTGTAACCTTTCAACACCTGCTTAACAGAAAAGTATCTGTGACAAGCAGGAAAGTTAAAAAGTTTCAGAAAGAAAGAAACACCAGCCAATGACTTAACTTTAAGTGAATAAGAATAACATTGATCAATCATAAGGCAGATAAAAGAAAGAACTAAAGCTTCAGAAGAAAACCAGAAGAACCCAAAAATTTACACCAATTCTGCCATGCAAAAGAGTACTGCTTCCAGGTTGAACAAAATTATCTTATTGCGAAAACCGTCACCCCACAAAGCAACTGCCGCCACAACAGGAAAAAATCCCCACAAAACTATGTTTTTTGTAAGCTGTCTAACAAACCAGGAATGTGGCCAAGCACTGCAGCACAAAAGACCACCCCAAAACAAACCATAGCCAATGGATCCTGAAGCATCTGTTGAAAATCTAAAATCATCATCAACAATGAACTGTTCTTGCCAAACAGATCTACCATTAAAATTTGTCAAGAAAAGATACCAAACATACAAATCCTCCTTTAAATCATTAGACAATCTAATATGAGAGAATATGAGAGAAGGGAGACTTCAGTCCAGAAGTAGCGGCATGCAAATGTCCAGAAAAAAATCTTCCAAGTGGCATTATACGAGTAGCAAAAGACACAGAACCTAGAAAGGATTGCAAATCTTGTAAAATCACTTTCTTTTTCCGTAATAGCAAACAAATGGCATCTGTAATCTTCTCATTTTTTTCTAAAGGAAGACTAAATCCCAGTCTCTCAGTATCAATAGAAATACCCAGAAATTCTAAACAAGAAGTGGGAAAAAAGTCTTCTCTTCAGCAAAGGGGATACGAAATTGAGCACAAATAAAACCAAATAGGGATCAAAACAGGAGGAATCCTTCAACCCCATAAATAGGAAATCATCCAGATAATTAATAGACCTGAGACCAGAAATAAAAACAATTATCCATCTCAAAAAGGAAGAAAAAACCTCAAAGTAAAAACAAGATAAAAAAAAACTAATGGGCAAAAAAAATTCATAAAAATAAAAACCATCAAATTGAAAACCAAGAGAATGATATGCTAACAGAGAGATTGGCAACAACTGAAACACAGATTTAATATCTGCTTTAGCAAGAAGAGCTCCCTGACCTAAAGGGCGAAGTCTCTCTAGGGCATCATCAAATGAAGCACATGAAACAGACGTTTAATGAAGACCCTTTAGGGAAAAAAAGATGGTGCATCAGCCGGTATGCGTTTTGCTCTTTTCTGGGAACAATACCCAAAGGTGAAAGGTGACATTTTTAAAAGGAGGAGTAGAAAAAGGACCTTCCACTCGTCCTTCCCTAATTTATTTAAAAATCTTCTCTCTAACTAATTCTTCCAAACCAAGAACAGATTTCAAATTATTCACCGCGATATAACCAGGGCCAGAAAATGTCAGTAAAGGAAAACCATTTGAAAATCCCTCCAACAATAGGCTGTCCTACAGCTGGTCTGGGTAAATTAGCAGAAATGCCTGCCTTTTTTCCAGAATCACTGGAGACTGCACTTTTATGAAAAAGCAACTACATTTCTACTCTCTAAAAACATGCTAAATTGATCCATTAAACAGTTAAGTACAGCAGTGGAATTCCCACCAGATGATGCAGAGTCAGGGGGGCTGCAAGTACCAAGGAGGGTACTGCATGAGCTGCAGAGTGGTGATCCCGCCTTGACCCTGCAGGCTCTTGACACTGCCATGGTTGCCTAGGCGCTGTTGCCATGCTGAGGGAAGCTCCGATCGTGGTGCTGCTGACAGATGGGCGGTCCTGAAGGAGGAGCTGGTTGCAGAGGAGAGGAGGCCGCTATCCTCGATCTCCTGTTAGAGGCACGCGGAGGAGAGCGGGAAAAGGCTTGGCACTGCCTCCTCTGACGGCGCCTTTGCCTCAAACCACCAGGCCGCTCTGCTGAGGAAGCTCTGCCTACTTCCTGCGGTCACCTCATCACTTCTTCCTCATCGACAGAGCCACCGGTGGATGCAGCAGTCAATACCTCGGGGGCAGCAGGCAGAGACTGCAGGGGGGAATCCAATAGCCAATGGATCGGAGGACCCCGGATACGGAGAGCGACTCACATCTTCGGCACCAAGACAGAGGCAGCGCTGAAGAAACAGCAGTCCATCCATCTCTCCTGCCCACTGAGCCAAACGCTGCCACAGCTCTTCCATTCTTCCGCCAGCTGCACCAGAGAGCTTCGGGTCAGTATTTTTCGCTTGCGCAGCTGGGCGCGCGAGCGGGAAATGGCCGATATTTAAAAACAGGCAGCAATGCCTGTTAACATACAAGCGATCCGCTGGAGTCTTCAGCCAATCAGAGGCCACAGAGGAGAGATGTTCTTCCCCCTGAAAAAGGTATGTCTGTCTGGATACAACACCTGTCCAACCAGCTGTCAAAAAAGAGCGGAGAAAGAGCGGGAAAAAAACAAAAAGGTGGAGGGGAACTTTCTCTCAGTCGCTGCAGTTCCATGAGGGGGGGGTCAGCTACGGTTTGTTCATCTCCCTTGTCACTCCTGAAATCTTCTCACTTTTGCACAATAAAGCCGCCTCTTCATTCACATAAGTCATCATTTTCAGAGTTTTACGTACATGGGTCCCCTGCCAGGCAATGTGGTCCCTCCCACCACGCTCTATGTCCCTACAGGATGCAGTAGTTGGACGGGTGGAACCACAGCACAAAGCGGGGGACATCCAACACACCTGGGAGATCAATTCATAGGGTGATAAAAAAAAACAACTATGTGGCTAAACTGCATAAGAGGGTGGGCGGCCAGTGGCTGGGGGGTTTTTTTTTTTTGGGTGTCGGGATTGACATCGTGGGACTTTTTAACATTTTTTTTTTTAATAAGGGAATTGTCAAAAACTTGTGTTTTTTGTTCAATTAAAGGATTTTTTCTAACGTGTGTGTTTCTTTACATTCTTTTTATCTATTAAGTGAATGAATAGGGGTACAACTACCCCTTACTCCTTCACAAGGGGGGCGGCATCTGGGTGCCCCCTTTATGAAAGGGTGTACCCAGCTGCAGATGAGCCCCCCTGCCTGCAGACCCCCACAACCGGGCCAGGGTGTGGGAAAGAGGCCCTTGTCCCCATGAGCATGGTGACAAGGTGCTTTTCCAGGGTCCCCCCCCCCTGGAAAAGCACCCTCCCAATGCCGAGGACATGTGGCCTGGTATGGTGGAGAGAGGGGGGCCCACTCTTCCCCATCCCCCCTTTCCTGCCCTGCCAGGCTGCTGCTCGGATTAGGGGTCTGGTATGGGATTTTAGGGGGGATCCATTTTTTGTTATTGTTGGGGCCCTAGTTAAAAAAGACCTAAAGGGTTTGGTATGAATTGGGGGTGGGGACCCCGCACTGTTTTTTCTTTTACATCAGGAGGTGGGGGGGGGGGCTCGCTTAGTGCTCATTCACTCCCCCTCCCCCCTGTCATTATGTCATAATTCTCTTTTAAATCTTCTATTGTAGGAGGCTTTTTTGGAATGATTTTTTTCAAGTGTTAGAGTGACTTTAAGCACGTAATGACCCATTCACAAAATTCCTCATCAAAATCACAAGTAAAGGATTCATAATGTACTTAGTGCTGCCATACAATCAGGGGGTTTTGTGGGCCTGTACAGTATGGTTACTAAACTATAGGCATCAGGTTTCTTGCTTTATTAAGCAGCCAGACAAGACTCTAACTGTACAATACCTTGTACAAACAGTGCTGTGCTAGAACTCCTGTATTGGAGGTGACAGGTTCAATAAAGAGAACCTGTCACCTCCAAATGCTATCACACAGGGGCTTGTGTGATAGCAATAAAGTTAAGTGAATTTTTTTTTATAAAATCTAGCCTTAAAACATATGGAATCTGAGGATAAAACTACAATAATTATTGCTGGCCTAGGTGTGGCACAAACTCTCAGCGAAGTTCTGACTTGTTGTCACTTGACATATGTGCATATTTTTTATCTAAATTTTTTTTACATATGTAAAGCATGTTTTTTAATAAAGTTGATGAACTAATAAATATGTGTTTTAATACCTTTAATGTTTGGCATAATGCTGTTAATAATTTTCAATAATTACGTGTGTTTTTGTGTATTTGTTATAAAAATAGCCTATTAAGGAGTTTGTTGATTCAAATTTAACTACATGCACAGGAAGATAACAGAAATCCACTACTGTATCATTAAGGATTGGGGAACTTGCTGCTGACACTGACCCTGTACATCCTGTGATGTTTTGCAGTTAAGAAGAACAGATGGACATCAGTTGCACAGGAGGAATCTTCAGGATTATGTCACTAGTCACAGATCCCCCATTGCAGGCTGTGCAGTAAGGGGAATTTGTTTAGCTGTCTTAGGAGTGCAGATGTATTGCCAATAGGGCTTCTGGTTATCCTGGCTAGTTAATTAACCCTGTATGCTCAACACAATCTTCCTTAGGCTGTAAAATCCCAGAGTACCTCCACAGATAAAAGCTAATAAGACAGCTAAGATTGTAGTTCTGCAAAAAAGTCACAGTTTTAAGAGGTTAGTATTAAGTTTATAGAGTAATTGTGTGAATTAACAATTGGGTAAAAATGTAAAATATTGTAATTGTCATTAAAATAACACTTGGTGATCCTGCCATGAAGGTTTTTGTTCAGACACTTCCTTTTATAGGATGACAACATATCATCCTCTTATATGTGACCATGTTAACACACAATATGCCAACACCATCAGGAAATCTGCTTTGAGAAATGCTATGTAGCCATTGCTTGAGTGTATGCATGTAGATAGGAAATGGATGCAAAGAGGCTGCAGGTGATTAGCAGAAGTAGGATGAGAAAATAGATGTAAAATATAAAACCAATATTTTATTAAAAATAATGGCAACTGTTTATGATACAGACTGCCATAGAAAATTAGATATTATATAGTAAGGGTTTCATCTACTTTAAAGGTATCTTGAACGTTGACTACATATAACATCATCATGGAATACAAAACAAAATACAAAACTGCATTCAAAAAGTGCATTTAGTTGGTCAAATGGTAAACTCTTGTCTATGGAGTTTATTTATGAATGTTTTTACACAATTCACACAACATTCAATCAGGATTCAAGTCAAATTAGATAATTTGTGAAACATTGTGTAAATTGTGTGTGAAATCATTTAGAAATAGATCCAAAGTCTTTAAGTTCAGCTGTCGGGTTAATTAACTGCCTCTCTAATCAGTCAGTTACTATTGTATCTGCGCATACAAGGGAGTTACATTGTCACTGACCCCCGGATACCTAAAGAGGAACGTGGCAGGACCCAGAAGAACCTGCAGAGGAGATGGTGTTGTTGCTACACAAAGTGGTGACTAAAGGCTGGACCTGCCACCCCTGGAGGAGAGCAACACTGAGAGGTAAGTAAATTATGCTACTGACATTGTGGATATTCTTTTTTTCTGCTGCTGACATCAGGGAATTTTTGTTCCTCCCAATGACATCTACATTGAGGCATTTTCTTTTTCCTACTTACCAGCAATACAGGTGAAACTCGAATAATTAGAATATCGTGCAAAGTTCATTTATTTCACTAATGCAACTTAAAAGGTGAAACTAAGATATGAGATAGACTCATTACATGCAAAGCAAGATAATTCAAGCCGTGATTTGTCATAATTGTGATGATTATGGCTTACAGCTCATGAAAACCCCAAGAACCCCAAATCCACAATCTCAGAAAATGAGAATATTACATGCAATCAATAAAACAAGGATTGTACATAGAACAATATCGGACCTCTGAAAAGTACAAGCATGCATATGTACTCAGTACTTGGTTTGGGCCCCTTTTGCAGCAATTACTGCCATTACTTTTGCACGATATTCTAATTATTCGAGTTTCACCTGTATAAGGGGAACTATATTACCTATTTCTGATCACTGTCCTCTGTAAGCTCAGCTGTGTATTATGTGGTATACTTGTGGCCAACTGGTCCTGACCTGACCAATCCTGACTCTTAACATTCGGTGATTGCTAAGCGTTTCCTATCTGTTTTTTTTCTTCTTCTAAGTTCTCCTTTAAAGTGACACTAAACTCAGGAATTAAATCTTAAAAATGATCAACCGCCCTATTATCAAAATATAGCTTATTTGTGTATCACTCAGCTGTAGATCCTCAAATCATCTCTGAATTCATGCTGACACTGTCCTTCCTTCTGGAGAGTGGCTACTTTTGTTTGCTGTAAAGTAGCCACCGCTCCAAGCTCACTCCCATGATGGACTATAATCTCAATTCAAATTAGTAAACTAAACGTGAGATTGTAGTGCATCACAGGAGTGAACCTGGGGAACAAAAGTAGCCACCCTCCAGAAGGAAGGACAGTGTCAGCACCGATTCAGAGATGATTTGAGGATCTACAGCCGAGTGATATACAAATAAGGTCCAGTACTGTTAATAGTTAAGGTCCTTGAATGCATTTTTAAGATCTAACTCCTGAGTTTAGTGTCACTTTAAGGTAGATTAAAAAAAAGAAACTACCCTCTGCCTATGTATTCTGTGAGCAGAAAAGTATAGGTAATAAAAGAGTCTTGTTTTAAAATTATACTTGCCTTATGTATGTTTGTGAGACTTTTTGAGACATTGTAATTAAGGATTATTTTGTGGGCACAAGGATTGTGGTATGTGTGCATGGTATACTGCAAGTAGGTTCAGATTCTATTTTATCATGTCCTTTAAAGCAGAACTCCGGGCAGATTTTTTTTACAAGGGTTAACTGCTTGTTTGTGCCTGGGAAATAAAAAAGTTATACTCACTCAATCCTTTGAGCTGGATTGCTCTTAGACCGGTCCCTGGTGCCTTTTTCACCCCGCGCTTCAGCGGTCTAAGGTCCTGTAAATCATTACGTTCTATAAAGTGTATAGATGTGAGGATGCTGAGGAACATCTTATGCTGCAGCGTAGGAGGAGAAAGGCTTCAGTGAATGGAGATGCAAGCAGCTGGCTCGGCGGTTTGTGTGAGTGTAAGTTTTTTTAACACCTAGACAAAAACGAGCACTTAATCCTTGCAGTGTAGGGGTAACCCCTCTGCAAGGGTCAAGAACACTTTTACATGGAGTTCTTCGTCTGGAGTTCTGCTTTAAGCCATATCCAATATTCAAGGCCCACTGGGCGTGACGCACATCATCTCATCCAAGTTGGGAGGTATGAAGGCTCACCCCATCAGTCAAAACACATTATGGATCAGCTGTAATTTATGTAGCTCTAAACATTTTCAGTACGCGGAATCACTTTTGTGGTGGATCCAATCTGGCAAACCTGGCAAAGTTCAGGCATATGGGATGTTAAGATAATTTACGATGAGCATAATGGTAAAAAATAAATCTGGCAAAGAAGCTGAATGTGTTTCACATTGTTATGCTGGTATGATTTAATGCTATAGCTTTCTATGTAGCTCATTATGAGGAACAGATTTCTCTTGAGAAATATCATTGTGAGGATAAAGCTGTCATTCAATAATAGCATGCAGCATTTAGAATTCATTTCTTTAAAGTGATGTTTTGCATAAGAACTTGCTATTCCAGTGCAATATCAGCTAAATGGGCAGGGTGGGGGATGAGATATCTAGGGATCAGCAAAACTATAGTCAAACCATCTAACTATGATCCACTGTTACCTTGATTTGATGCAATGGCGGCATGTAATAAGATGTATACAATGTATGTAAAATGGCATGTTTATTGTGATTATATATGATCGTTGTTCCAGGTCTATTAATACTGTAAATGTATAAAGTGGTATAAATCAGCTGTTGGTGCCGATTGCAGGATAATAAAAAATCTTACCAAACAGACCACAATATACAGGTGAAACTTGAATAATTAGAATATCGTGCAAAAGTAATGGCAGTAATTGCTGCAAAAGGGGCCCAAACCAAGTACTGAGTACATATGCATGCTTGTACTTTTCAGAGGTCCGATATTGTTCTATGTACAATCCTTGTTTTATTGATTGCATGTAATATTCTCATTTTCTGAGATTGTGGATTTGGGGTTCTTGGGGTTTTCATGAGCTGTAAGCCATAATCATCACAATTATGACAAATCACGGCTTGAGCTATCTTGCTTTGCATGTAATGAGTCTATCTCATATATTAGTTTCACCTTTTAAGTTGCATTAGTGAAATAAATGAACTTTGCACGATATTCTAATCGAGTTTCACCTGTAAACTGCATCTCTAAGGGCTCATTCACACTTTGCTCTGCGTGTGGTGCATTATCATTTGCTATGATGTGCTGCTTTAGGACAGCCAAATTACATGTGAGATGACCCTTTCTTTCATGTACATTGTGCTGTGCTCCAGTGTAAATTGCCTCTTATTAAGAAAACCAATCTGAAGGCAGCTTTTAAGAGAGCTTATCAGAGAATTTCTGCATCTGCTTTGGAGTGCATCTTGAGCTGCAGTTTATTCTTAATATTTTCCACACATCATTTATCCATGGTGTAATTAAAAGCCATAGAGCATTAGGACAACATTTAAACAGAGCAGCACCCAGCGGGGAGGAAAGAAAGCAGGGATGCGCCGCTGTATTGGCAGAAAAATTGTACTTTCGACATTTAGCCGCTGTATCGGCAGAAAAATTGTAATTTCGGCATGTAGCCAAAAGTGCCATTTTCGGCCGATATGTTTTGGCGGCCGATATATCGGTGCGTCCCTAATATTTTAAGCAATGCAGAATGGCACAGGCTATAGAGGACTACACATCCCAGCTATACTTTATATAACAATAGCATTTCTGTATAAAGTACTGCTGAGATTTGTATACAGGGTGCATTCTGTATTGCTTCAACACCTGATCCCTGGAATGACCGACAAGCGCAGACTCCCATCTCTCAGGCTGTCAGAATATGCATACAGAGCGTGTCGGTAACTATTTAAACCGGCACGCTGTTTGCAGCTTCTGAGAAGATACACTACTAGCGCAGCGGGGAAGCCGGCTGCGCATTTTGCATCGATCCCGCTACGCTAATAGCGTATTTTCTCAGAAGCTGCACACAGCGCGCTGGTTTAAATTGTTACCGACACGCTCTGTATGCATATTCTGACAGCATGAGAGGCGGGACGCTGCGCTTGTCGGTGGATCGGATCAGATGAGTATTAAAAAAATAAATTATTTTATGTTCCCAACATTTTGAAAATGTCCCGGGAACATAAAATAATAAAACATTTTAAAATGTCCCGGGATTTTATTTTAAAAATTTCACCTTACCTTAGCCTGGTGGTCAGTGGGACTCCCTGGTTGTGGGGGGTCTGTTGTGGCCGCAGCTGCTCCATCCCTCTGCCGCCTTTCTGCCATCTGCACATCAGACACTCCCGGCCAGTGGCGTAGCGAGGGGGGGGCGCCTGCCCCGGGCACAGGGGTGAACTGACTGTATGTCCGTCACCACAGCTCCTGATCAGCCCGCCCGCATCAGACCTGGCCGCCGATGCGTGCAGAGCCATCTCCAGCCATGCACTGAGATTGCTCTGCACGCATCGGCGGCAGCAGATGGTGGAGGCTGCCACCAGGTCGCCTTTGAAGCTGATTTCCTCAGGTCCCTATGCTGCTATTGTGATCCTGGCACTTCTAAGGACCAGCTCCTGATTGTGTTTATTCCAGCCTCCTCCACACAGTGAACACGTGCCCCCCTGTTCCGCAGCGCCTTTGTACACCCATGTGTGGATCACATTGTAAGGGGACCTCCTCCTCCTGATGAAGCGCCCCACGGCACAAAATGCGTTGAGCACAATAATGCAAGTACGGCATCTCCAATGAGCTCTGCAAGTACTACACCACCACCCACCAAATGTGTTTCCATTAGAGGTTTCGGTTATTTCAGCCTATGGATGAAATTTTCTTTATTGATTGTATCCAATTTTGAACTCCCTAATCATGCGTATAATTATTATCTAATCATGTACCAGTACCTCATATATGTAACCTAGTGCCTCCTGGGTCGCTATGGCGATTGTTAAGCCACTGGAAGGGCGGTAAGTGCTGATGGGCAAAGTGAGGTAGTTTCACAGGTGATATGGGTTTGTCCCTTGGTGGATGCAGCTTGAGTTGGGCAAAGTAAGGTAGTTGGGTCCTAGACAAGAAGAATCGGAGCTGTCGTAACCCATAGCAACCAACCCTAACAACTCAAGCTGCATCCACCAAGAGACAAACCCATATCACCTGTGAAACTACATATGTTCTATCAGATACATCGCAAGAGTAAAGGAAGGGACTAAGCAAAGAAAGGTACCTACAAACCTTGGTAAACAACACACTCCAGACAGCTGGGATCACAACATCAAGATGGCGAGTGGTGAATGTATTACTGGCAGTGTTTCTTTGGAAAACCGTAATAGAAATGTGACCTGTTTTTCACCAACTGGAAATCACCACCACACCATGCCTGCCCACTCGGGAGGCCAGAGAATGGAACAAATGCCTCACTCAACACAGCCAACGTCATGGGAACAGTGGAAAACTATGAAAAATCAGGGGGCATCCTTGAGACACAGAAAAACAGTGATATACAACAAATTAGCAACATATGTAATTACAATAAAAATTGTGACATAACAATAAATATAATTATTAATAAATAACAAAAAAGACACTGATTGGAGACAAGGGGAAGGCATGGAGAAGAAGGTGCAGTATTAAAAAATAAATAAATAGAGGATGAACCTACCAGAAAGGTATCTCTAGTTAAAAATATGAATGTTAGTGATTATGAAAAAAGGTAAATAAAACACCATGTTATTTAGACCCTTGAAAGCCACCTTCTGCAGAATGAAAATCCAGAAAGATTTTCTTTGTTATAATACATCATTTTTGTCACCTTTACAGCTAAATCACCATGCCTCTAAGTTTGTGTGTTTGATGTTGAGCTTGTAATGAACATCAACCAGTTTGTCATGGTTTATGGGTTTTTTGCAGACAGTGAGCTGTCAAGAACCACCCTAATGTCACTTCTATGTTTCTGGAAACAACATTAGAATGGTCCTGATGTTTTACCAACACAAACAAGAGAGAAAGGGTATTTTAAATTGTAAATACAAAAATCAGTGTCACAGTTAAAATATTCACAGCTGGCAAATCTAAAACCAGAATGAGGATGTGAGCAAGTGGAACCACAGATAAGGAAACTACAGATGTTACACTTATAACAGCCTTCGTTTCACTACATGTTGTCATACTCTGTCAGTACATATTGTCATACTGGGAAAATCAATCGTAATAAACGTGACATATTTGAACCTGTCTGCCAAGGCTGTAACGAATGACGTGTATATCCAATGGTTACTGGCACCAACACAACACAGATGCTTTCAGAGGACATGTAATGAACAGTTTTATAAAATTCTAATTCCTATTTCTTCAGATATTGACCTCTCAGAGAATATTTAATTATAAAGCGATTCAGCTCAAGGAGCTGGAGCATCATTACCTACATCAATTCACCATTTTAAGGGGCTTCAGCAGACACAGGTTCAGGACAGATGGGAGCAAACATGAAAGCCAAAAGAGAGAAGGTTTATCCTTCTGTCCTACGTACTAAATCAAGAGCTGTTAAAGTATGAAAGACAGCTTTAGCTGTGACAGCACGTCACTGGCAAATACCTCCTGGTGATTACCACTGAAACATATAGTATATTAGAAATATTTAAAAAGATGCACAGGACCTAAGGAGCAAACAACACATCTATTTTAATGTCATTAAAAGGAGACAGAGAATCCATCTGTCTCCTTTTGGATTTGTTGAATGATAAAACCACTTATATAAGGGTCCTGTCTGATTCTACTAGTTCAGTCAGGGATAAGATTCATGCTTTACTTCAATTAGGGGGTTGTTTACTGCTGGATTACAGAAGAAGTTGTAAAATAGTTAGATTATGAAAATCCCATTGTCCCCAACATTTATGGCCTTCATAAAACTCACAAGGGACTCAAATCATCTCATAGTTTCTGACCCTGAGAATATCACCCAACCATTAGTGAACTTTTTTGATTTTTTTTTTTGCAACCATTGGTTCTTTCACTTCTCTCATTTTTAAAGGATAATTGTAATTTTTGAAGCTCATTTTGAATATGGAGTTTGAATTTTTTTTAATTTTTTTAAATCTTACGTTTATTGAACAAAAGTAAATGCTGACATATAAAGTGATCGTGAAGGTCTGCACGCAGGCAGCCCGCTATTCAACATCAATCAAAAAATAAATAAAAGATAGCATCAACACTACGGGCTAGAAAACATGCATCAAGGCACAGTAGCATAGTAATATATTCCGATCCCATCAACCTGATGCGACCCTGCACTTGTACGAGTAACATACTACGACATCTCTGTTATACATTCATACAGTAACATACTCTAGATTGCGACCAGGTTTGGGGAACAATTCCTCGGCTTAGATGAGGGCATTGCCCTATTAGAGAATCCACTGGCAATGGGCGGCTGTGGAGTATGGAGTTAAAGGCCGCCAGAAAATGGAGGGTCAACATGTCTATGAATTTCCGATAGTATGGAATCGTGTAGCCATCTGGGCCCGGCGCCTTGCCAGGCTTGGCGTGCTTAATAGCCGTAGCTCCAAACACTCCCTGTCCTCCGGGGAGAGTGACGGGAGGCCAGAGCTCTGGATGTACGAATCCATCTCCGCTGCTCGGGCCGGGGCTTCCCGAATCAATGGGTCTGGCTGCAGATTGTATAGTCGACGATAAAAGTCAGCGAATTCCTCTGCCATGTCTTTCGACAATGTAAGGCGGGTTCCCTTCCTAGACATCAGGTGGGATATAAAGGGTTTACCTCTGGGACCACAAAGCGTCCCCGCCAACAGTTTCCCTGGTTTGTTCGCGAACTCATACAGGCTCCTCCTCCCCCACAAGGCCCTCCTCTTCACCCTCATAAACAGGAGAGCATTGAGCTCCTCACGAACCTGAACGAGTTCCCTGTAGGCCAGGTAGACTCCTCTACAGTCGATATGCGGCCATCTAGGGAAGTCACCCTCTGCCCAATGTCTTGTACCTCCTGCCTGAGGGCCGCCACAATGCACGCTGCCATGTCCTCCAGGTCTCCCTTTGTAGTGAGGCGCGGGAGAATCTCTCTCCAGTCCCCCCCCACCCCCTCTCCTACCTCGGGTACCGTTCGGACACCGGAATCATCTGGTTGCAGGTCCGGCGAGGGAATCGGCGATGGCTGTCGATCCCGCGAGAGGCCGGCCACATCAGAGGGAGGCACCGCCAGCTTACTCCGGGTCTTGGACGGAGTGGGGCCTGTTGTCGCGGAGCGCGTAGTCGCCATGCTGGACGCGGCACTCGGTCTGCTCGTTGCGCCTGCACTGTACTGAAGTCAGCCAATGCAGACTGTCTGGAGCTCCGGAGGTACACCTGGCTGCCCTGCACTCGTGACATCCAAAAAGAGGGGAATTAACGTCTGCTGGAGGTTAGGCCGGTGCCGGGATGTGCAGAGCTCCAAGGAGACACGTCTTCACGTCGCCATTGGTAAGCCACGCCCCGGAGTTTGAAAAAGTTTGACTATTGGCCAGCATGGAAATTTCTTCCTTGTAACAAACAAGCCCAGCAAAGTGAGCTTGAAGGCTGTTGAACGTTTTCCTGTTGCCAATACATTTAAACTTCCTTCTGAGTTCATTTTACAGTATTTGGATCCGATATTGGAGAACTATTTTTTTTATAAATTCGAGGATATGGTGTACAAACAGATTAGCAGTACGGGCAGCTGCGCTACCTTGTTAATTTTTCTACAGGACACTTAGTGACAGCAAACTAAATAATAGACATGTGCATTCGGATTCGGACGAACCTGCAAATCATCTAGATTTGGCGGTACGTCCGAATCCGAAAAAACAAATTTATTATATGCCCGAACATACTAAAACTATATTCAGGAAAGTTTTAGGGACGAGGTCCACAGTTATAGCGTTCGCCAGCAGGGCTGGGGAAGAGGGCAAGAAGTAATGGGTGAAATAATCAAATGAGTGGCTTCTAAAACATACGGACCGGGGTGTCCGTCTTGGTATTTGAGAGCAAAAATGAAGTGGGAGGAAGAATCGCTGAAACTGACTGAGTTCAGGGGGAAGTGGGGTGGGAAATGTTTCAAATTGAAACATTTCCCACCCCACATCCCCTGAACTCAGTTGCAGCGCTTCTTCCTCCCACTTCGTTTTTTCTAAAACTATCAGGCATACACAATTTAGTTTGCAGAACGAGCGGGGGCTGTTTTGGTATATCTTGGTATACCCAAGTATATCTTGGTGTACCCCAAGATGGCGGCGCCCAAACATATGGGTGCCGCCATCTTGGTGTATAACAAGATACACTCAAATTGGCGGCACGCAATTGCAGAACGCGCCGGCGGACGACAGCTTGCTCTGCATTTTCAGTGTGTGGTTTCGGATTGGGAGGCTCGTTGCCCCTGAATCCGAAACAGCAGAAAGATTAGTTTTTTTTGATGAAACAAATGGTAATTTTTTACGTTTTCATTTGTTTCGGCAGAAAACACATTTGTTTGCACTGCACATGTCTACTAAATAAATCTTAAAAATGCATTTAAGTACCTTACCTATTAACAAAAATTTAGCTTATTTGTGCATCACTCGGCTGCTGATCCTCAAATCCTCTCTGCATTTGTGCCGACACTGTACTTCCTTCTCTAGGGTGGCTACTTTTTTTCCCCATGGTTCCTTGTGAGTTGTAAAGTAGCCACCGCTCCAAGCTTGCTCCCGTGATGGACTACAATCTCATGTTTAGTTTACTAATTTATATTGAGATTGTAGTCCACCATGGGAGCGAGCTTGGAGTGGTGGCTACATTACAACACACACAGGGACCATGGTGAATAAAAGTAGCCACCCACCAGAAGGAAGGACAGTGTCAGCACAAATTCAGAGATGATTTGAGGATCTACAGCTGAGTGATACACAAATAAGATACATTTTTTATTTATAGTCAAGGTACTTGAATGCATTTTTAAGGTTTAACTCCTGTGTTTAGTGTCACTTTAAAGAAAAAAGTATATCTACCCATCCTCTATATACCACAGTCATGTACAAACATGGCCTAGCTATGTTAATCATATTTTTTGTACTTTGGAAGGTTAACCCCAAAATATTTGAAGACTTGGTACTTTTTTTACTCAATTTTTCCTTCCATTGAATTTATGTGTAAATTATCATATTCCTATATCAAATTTCTAGTAGTTGTGTTATGTGTCCAAGATGATTTTAAACTCATCACTAATTTGTATTCTGAACCTACTGATAGAACATTTTAATTACATTACGCTACTGCTCATCCAAAACATCTTGTTGATAATCTTCCCGTTTGTTAGTTTACGGTTGTACTCACAATCTGTTCCAACACTGATGATCAATAAGATGCGTCAAAAACTCTTATAACACAGATATCCTGTTAATGTCCTTGATAATAAGTAATGATGATATTATCAATTACTTAATATGATAGTAAGAATTTTTGATATCTCCTTATCAGAAAAGACCCCAGTGACAAATACTGCAAATCCTCTTTTATGGAAAGAAAGGGGTGTTATAAACGTAATAGTATAAGTGTAACATCTGTAGTGCCCTTATCTGTGGTTCCACTTGCTCACACCCTCATTCTGGTTACAAGTTTGCCATCTGTAAATATTTTAACTGTGACACTGATTTTTGTATTTTTATTTTAATATGACCCTTCTCTCTCATTTATGTTGGTTAGACAACAGGACCATTCAAATGTCACTTCCAGAAACATAGAAGTGACATTTGGGTGACCTTTGACTGCCACCATCTCTAAAAGCTCATAAACTGTGACAAACTGTTTGCTGTTCATTTTGTACCTGCGCAACGTCAAATACACAAACTTAGAGGTATGGCGATTAATTTCCAAATCCAATTGTAGCGGTGACAGAAATTGTATATTACTACAACGATCAATCATATTAGATTTTTTTCTCTGTAGACAGTGGTTTCCAGGTGTCTAAATACCACAGAGACTTATTGGCCCTTTTTGCCTGATCACTAACATTCATATTTTAACTAGTAATACCTCTCTGATAGGTTCACCCCCTAATTTTGTGGTTTTATACTGCACCTTTCCCTCCTCACCTTCCCCTTTTTTAATCAATCTGCATCCTTTTTTTTATTTAATCATTATGGTATTTATAGTTATGTCATAATTGTGAATGTAATTACTAGGGATGCACGGAAATTTCGGCCGCCAAAACATATCGGGTGAAAATTGCACTTTTGGCAAAATGCCAAAAGTACCATCTTTTGGATGCAATTCCGGTGCATGCCTGGTCTCTTTCCTCCCCACTGCGCACTGTTCTGTTTTCCCTCTGTCACACATCGCAGGGAGGAGAGAAACTGTCACAGGAGGCCAAGCGGACAGATCAGAGCTGTCAGCTGTCGCAGGAAACCGGGTCGGCAGCGTGGGGGAGGAGTCAGCTGTCACAGGAGACTGGGCTCTTTTACCCGCACCTCTCGCTCAGCCTCCTGCGACAGCGAGTCAGGATGGAGAGTGGGTACAAGCCAGTATTTGTAAGTAATTTTACTGTGTATGTAGTAGTATGTTTACTGTGTCCCCAATTATGAATGAATTAAATTATGAATGAGTAGGAAGTGATCTACATCACTTCCTGTTCATTCATGATTGTGGACATGGTAAACATAGTGGGGGGAATTTATCAAAATTGGAGTCGGCAGAATCTGGAGCAGTTGCCCATGAGACAGAGAAGCTGATTGGTTGCAGTGCAAATCTGCTCCAGTTTTGATAAATTCCCCCCCCCATCTCTACAATGTATGAATGAACAGGAGCACTCAGTTTAGAGGATTCCTGTTCATTTATAAAAGGGGCTGCAGAACAAGAGATTGAGGGCTCTGTGTCCTCAATCTCTTTTTCTATTTTAAAATGGAAATATCAGGAATGTGTCTAGACCCCTAATATTTCACCGAAGCCCCCAACAGTAAAGTAAAAAAAATTTTTTAATACAAATAAATAAATAAAATATAAAAAAATTACAGTTTATAAAAAAATAAATAGAAATAGAATATTTTAAAAGATTTTAAAAGATTAGAAATTTTTCTGGTTTCGGTTTTAAAAATTTCATTTTGGTGCACCACTAGCAATTACATATGTTCCTATTTTCCTTGTCTTGCGATGTCCCCTAATTGCTGTGGTTTTCCCATTATCTTTGTAGTTTCTTTTGTTTCTTTTCTCTTTTGGGTGACATCCTGAGGGCTTGTTCACACCAATTGCAGTGTGTTCCGGAGCGGTAGCTGCTGGAACGCACAGCAATCACACACTAAACGTCCCCCTTCCTTCTCGGGCGGGAGAGGGGCGATCTGACGGTTGGCAAAACATTGCCTACGTTCCAGTCCACTGTGAACACAAAAAAATGCTGCATGCTCTATTTTTTGCGTTCGCAGTGGACCGGAACGCAGGCAATGTTTTGCTACGCATCTGATCACACTTCGGGCGGGGGGCGTGGCTGTGGTGCCATTTACTTCAATGTACTGCCACGCCCCCTCCTGCCCCAGGAGAAGTTTAGTGTGTGATTGCTGTGCTTTCCAGCAGCTACCGCTCTGGAACGCACTGCAATTGGTGTGAACAAGCCCTGAAACATTTTTAGTCTCCATTAACATGTGGGCCTTGCTGTTTGAGGTCTTTGTCCCATTCACTGGCCAGCCAGGTGATGACAATTTTCGGTTGGTGGAACGTATTTCACTAGCTGGTGTCCTCTTCCTTCACTCCGCTGAATTCTGCTCCAGGGGCCCCGTAGTTGGATCTTCAGAGTAGTTTAGGAAATGTGAAATGGGCAGGGCTGACACCACTCAGTCTACAAAATTGTGTGTGTTGTTAATAGGTATTTTTATGTACTTGGCTCTTAAAGATATAAAACATGGGGAAATGTGCATGTATGCAGTGATGTATTGCATATTTTTTATTTTGTCATGACATTTCAAGATTTGTACATATTCCTGCAATTGGTTTATTTGTGTATGTGTGTTTTGCATCTGCATGCACTGTAACTCTTCTTACAGCGGACAAAATCTGGAGCAGTTACTTATAGCAACCAATCAGCTTATTTCTTTCATTCTAAGTTTAACTGAACAAATTGAAAAGAGAAGCTGATTGGTTACTATGGGCAACTGCTGCAGATTCTGTCTGCTCCAGTCTTAATAAATTCCACATTGATTTTCTTATGCAGTTTCACACATAAAAAAAATCCAATTGGATTTTAGTACATGAGTTGTTATGTATGTTTAACCCCTTCCCATCCAGTTGTTGCAATTAAATGGCCAGACTGGACTTGAATGTGGGTGGGCGTTTTTAAATGTCCTCTCCCACTCGTGCATGCATTTCAAACAGCCAGGAATGGTTGTTTACATACAAGCATTGAGGCAGCTATAGAGCTGCCTGATCGCTTGTATGTTGCGTGGAGGTATGCGCCTCCCCCCCTTTCCTCTGGCTATCCCAGGCTCCGCTGTGCCCTGTGCTGGCCCTGGATCAGCACAGCGACTCTCTGAATGGAGATCCGAGGGCGATTAGCACATGTCCTCTCGCTGATCTTTCCTCTGATCTCTGAATGTGGAAATCATGTGTATTAAATCACTTGCGCTTTCAGCCTGTCATTCCTCTGGCTTCTGTAGCTGGAGAAGAAGCTGGTGAAGCAGATCTCTGCTTCATCAGCTTCTTTGGGGGTCCCTAGGTGACATTAAGGTCCCTGATGTCTCCATAAAGAGGACCTGTCACTGTATATTTGCTATTAGATGGGGGCTTGTTAGCCCCCATGTGATTGCAATGAAGTGTAAAAAAAAAGTAAAGTTGAGTGTACAAAAAAGTTTAACAAATAATCACATATTAACCCCCCCCCCCCACCCACACAAAACCTTTTTTAAAGTCCCCCTTTCCACGTACACAACACATGCAAACATGCGTCGGGGGCGCATACGTGCAAAAAAGATTACGCCGCACATGTTACATATCACCGCAAATGTGGGAGTGTGAGCAATAATTCTAGGGCTATCAATCACTGTTAACACTAAACTGATGAGCAGTAAAAGCTTTTAAAGCATTGCCTATGGGCAATTTTGGGTATTGTAGTGTTTTGCGATTTCGCAGGAACACACAATTGTAAGGCTTGACATGTTTGGTGTCTATTTATCCGACAGGCCCCGTCTTTTATATTTTACCAAAAAATTGGGAATTATTAAATGTTTCATACAGGGTTTTTTATTTTTTATTTTCACTACTTTTTTTTATACAGTAAAAATAAAAAACCCAGTAGTGATTAACTGCTTGAAGACCAGGTGTTTAGATCCCCTACCTGGCCAGGCCATTTTTCAGTGTTCAGCGCTGCGGTACTTTGACTGACATTTATTCCGTCAAAAGAGAAAGCTCCATCTGTCCCAAAAATGGTGTAAAATTTATTTCAGTACAACGTTGCATGACTGAATAAATGTACCTCATTGCTGAACACTGAAAAATGGCCAGAATAGGAAAGGTGGTTAATACATGTCTCCTCCTAATATGTGCTGCCTCTGTATGGAGCCAAATAGAAAGCTATAAAAACACATGCATAAATGTTATTACCGCATTTTAAAACACATCTTAAATACATTAATGCACTTGTGACGCATTTGATTGTGGAAAATTTTATAGAATAATGAGGAGCCAAGCTGCATATTCTATTTTTAGCACCTGTGATTAAAATGCAAGGTACATGTATTTCAATGTGTATCTGAAAGTACAATATTGTCTTCTTAAAAGTGAAGATATTAATTTAGCTCTACACTTCCATTAACAATGTTACATAGTTACATATTTAGTCAGTTTAAAAAAAGACACAAGTCCATCGAGTTCAACCTATAGAGATATGAAAAAAAAAATGTTGCCAGAAATTTGTTGAATAAAGTCTATTTTACATTGCCCCTAAGGAGTGTGTTGCTTATTTTAGGATGATGTATGGAGCCTTTGGGTTGATTTACTAACCTTATAAACACACCACGAACATGTATACACCTCTGTAGTGTGTTCCCTCCCAGCATGATCTATGGGTGGAATCTAAACACCTTTGTAGTGTGTACATACCCAGCAGGTGTGTTGTGCAAAGCCAAGCATTAATTGCAAGGTGATGTTGGGTAAATTAGCTCTATGTTGTGTTGCTTGCGTTGATGAATACAGGAATGTAAATGCATGAGCTAATCATTTTTGTCTAAACTGTGAAGCAGCATTATATATGCATCATGTGCATGATTTTTCCATATATGGCATTAGTGGAAACATGCTTATAGAGACTTTTTGGTTGATAAATACGCTTTGCTGTGTAAAAATCACACGCACCTGGTGCGTGCGTGTGTTTAGGTTAGTAAATCACCCCCTTTGTGTCTAGTGGCCAGCTATGTATCTTGAGCTTCTGATTTACTTCATAGATACAACTTAAATTTGTAGAAAGATTGTTAGCTGTGTAACCATCAAGGCCCTACATACCTGAAAAGTGCCTAATCGCATTTCAATGTTTTTTGTAAGGAAATATGATCTACATACTTGACTAAAATTATGTGTTGGACGAAACACAGATTGGATGATTGTAATGCGTATGCCTGGTAGTGAAGCGTATGCCAGGTAGTGAAGCGTATGCCAGGTAGTGGAGCGTATGACTGGTAGGGAATAATATATTATATTAGCTCTTTACATACCTGTGCTGCGATAGCTGTTTTCTTTGGTAAATGTCAATCTGATTGCCACCGAAAGCTCAATGTTCGAAAGGACCTCCACGGTAGTTTTCTCAGAGATACTGCCGGTGCCAAGAGCCACTCCGGACAGACAGCGCGAGTTGAGGGAGCTTAACAAGTGGCTCCGGAGCTGGTGTCAGAAGAGTGCATGGCCATCTGCTTGAGGTGACAGTTTGTATAATGAATATTCTAGAACCAATCTAGAACTTATTTTGGGAAACAAGCACTGGAAGAAACCATAATTGTGACCTTTTAAAATGTATTTTCTTTCAGTACAGTGTGGGAAATAATTATTTGATCCCCTGAAGATTTTGGAAGTTTGCCCACTGTGGCATTGTGGCATAAGGAAAGGGGACTCATCGAGGGGCGATATATTTCCCCTCGCTTCCTATCATATGTACAAGACTAGCGAGACCCAGGCCAGGTTTTTGGGTAGACTTTGGGTCTGGGTAATCCAGCTCGGGTTTTGTGTCTCTCACCTGTTAATTGCTTAATGATTGATTATCCAGGTGAGATAAAAAAAGAATTAAATGAACTTTACATGTCTAATATTTCACCCCCACAATCTGTAGGATTTCAACATTGGATGTATGTAATGTACAGTATATCTCCAGCGAATTTTAGCCTTCCATTTTTTAATTTCTTTATATCTATACCTCTTTTGCCCATATTTCGTCTCTTGTAGGCTTAACAGGAAATTAGAGGATATATTTGCAGTGTGAGGGAATTCCCCTCCTAAACAGTTGTCACCAGAAGAGGAGTGTCCATTGGAATGTTTTCTCTCTATTCACAAAGAGACTTAAATATAGACACTTAAATCTTTTTTTTTTTGCGCCTAATTTAGGCTCACCTACTCACTATTGCAATTCCATATTGGAAACTACAATGTAATGCTAGAAAGCTATGGGCATGTGTGTATGATTTTCTTATCTTTGCTTCCAGAGCACTCTTACTTTCTTTGAAAAATAACTGTAAATAACATACTTAATTGAATGCTTAACTGCGCATATTTGTCATGAAGTGTAAAAATCCTATTTGCTTTGTCTTTCTTTAACCACTTGCTGACCAGGTGTTTACACCCCCGACATTTATTCCGTCATGCAACGCTGTGCTGAAATTAATTTTATACCAATTTTTGGGGACAGATAGAGCTTTCTTTTGGTGGTATTTAATCACCACTGGGGTTTTTAATTTTATTCAAATTATGTTAGAATGCATTTATTATTACCCAATTTTTTGGTAAAATATAAAAGATGGGGTCACGTTGGGTAGACATAGACACCAAACATGTCAGGCCTTAAAATTGCGCGAACCCGCAAAAAATTACCATACCCAAAATTAACCATAGGTGATGATTTAAAAGCTTTTACCGCTCATCAGTTTAGTGTTATCAGTGATTGATGGCCCTAGAATTATTGCTCTCACTGAGATGTTCTCTGTGATATGTAACATGTGTGGCGTAATGGGCACAATCGTCATTTTCGCACGTATGCGCACCCGACGCATGTTTGCACGTGTGTATGTAAGGGTGGGGACGTTTAAAAAACGTAAATGTTTCATAACATAACACAGGTTTTTTAAAATTTTCACTACTTTTGTTTGTTCAAAACTTTGTGTTTTTTTAAAATTATTTTTCATGTGTGACTTTAATTTTTTTTTGCAACTTTCATTTCCCCCCCCCCCTATTTTTCTTTTTCACTTAACGTTATTATCACATAGTGGGCTAAGAAACCTCCCCTATGTGATAGCAAAGAGATGTGACAGGTCCTCTTTATGGAGACATCAGGGGTCTCCAAGACTTCCAATCTAATGTCACCTAGGGACCCCCAAAGAAGCTGATGAAGCAGAGATCTGCTTCATTAGCTTCTCTCCAGCTTCTAAAGCCGGAGAGTGACACAGGAATGTGGAAGTGATGTAAAATACATAACTTCCTGCATTCTGACACTGCAGCGTGTGAGTGGGCTGGGCAAACAGGCCGTCTTTAGACGGCCACTCACATCCAGGAAGCTCCCAGCCGGCCATTTAATCACAACAACTGGCCAGGAGGTGGTTAAATATGACATTTTTTTTTTTAGGTTTCAAACACTGGAAAGGCTAGTTATACTATTCTGCTTACAACGGTTTTAGTGGAATATTTTGGGGACCTAACAACTTCTTTTTATTGGTGCTTAACTACTTCAGGACTGCAGGTGGAAGGGGAACAGTAAACCCAGCGCTTCTTCTCAGTCACGGGAGTCGGTGGAGCAGGCAGTACTGTGTATCAGCGGTGTTGGCGAGATGTGCTGGTGGAGCAGCACTACTGATGTGATCAGTGGGCATTCTCAATCAATGTACAGAAGAGTCGAGTCAGTCAGCATTCTGCAGAGTCATCAGGCGTCTACCCGTTTCCTGTGAGGAATTCCAGGTGTTCACTTCCAGGTTCGGGTAACCGTAGCAACACCTTTCAAGCTGCCTGCCTCTTTCTCAAGCCTGGTTGTATGCACTTGGATCACAGTTTAAAAAGGCTGATGATGATGTTCTGTGTCGGACCCCTGCAGCTGATATATATGTTGGCGTTTACTGGTCCTTTGTGAGTGCATACATTACCCTCTCTTTTCTGTCCTCTGGTGTCACTTAGATAACGCACAAGGTTGTTACGGATGTTGTATGCAAGACAGGCACACCAAAAACATCCAAAACCGTTCTCTCTTGGAAACCCTGTTGCTGCACCACTGTAGTGAGTTGCTGCATGTCTGCATGACATTCTTGGTGTTCCTCACTGAAGAGTGAGAAAATATTTATGGTTTGTTTGTAGTATAGCTGTGAATGATTCTAACTCCCAGGTGCTTCCTACTGCTATAGTGGCCATAGTTGGCACATTTTTACATCAGCTCCTGTTCAGCTGACAATGTTTTACCTAAGCAAGATATGGGTCAAAAACACAGCCAGAAAAATTGGACAGCGTCCCCATAAACATTCTTTTGCCAGAAATTCATATAAAGCTCATGGCTCAAGGGTCAGTTATCCTTAAATTAGTTCTGCTTGCAATCAACTATTTTTTTTTTTATGGCTGTCTTATTTGATGTCACTATAGGTGTTCCTACATTCAATGTGGTATGTTTCCTGGCCATTCTTATTTTGCTAATGAATGGAACCGAGCAAATCTGCCTAATCCCAATTTCACATCCAACAAACCAAAGTAGCCTAGTGGCCAAAGCCTAATGCCCTATGCCCTATGCAATTTATGGCAAGATTTCTGCCATAAGTTTAGTAGAGCTATCTCAGTTCTGTGTAATTTCTGACTAGAGCAACTCCAAACTTACACACCCTTTCCTCACTTCCAAAGGATGAACAAAATGGTGGGGTAGCGAAGGAAAGGTGATTCTGCTGGGAAGTAGAGCTTTAAAACAGACTTTTGTCTCATGTTCTCTTCCCCTCCCATTTATTTCTTCCCCTTTTCCCCGACTTTATGTCTGTGACAGACTCACCGGGCGTTGCTCTGGGAACAATGCCAAGCACCTCCCCACATCATCACGCTGCTCCTCCCTCCTGCAGTCACCTGGCGGCGTAAAGCCGCGTAATTTAAAATGCTTGGCGTCTTGTCAATGTTGTGACTGCTGAGTATTCCCCTGGCCGCTCTCCATCCGGAATGATGTAACACTAATTCCTGTTCATTGATAACAGGGGATACAGAAAAAGAGATAGAGGACTTTGTGTCCTAAATCTCTTTTTCTATCTTAAAAGGGAAACATCAGGGGTCTGTTTAGACCCCCAATATTTCCCCGAAGCCCCTAAAAGCAATGTAAAAAATAAAAATATTTAATAAAAAATGAATTAATAAATATAAAAAAATT
>NW_017307328.1:107906-111448 GCF_000935625.1 Nanorana parkeri
AAAATATTTAAAAAAATTAAAATAAAAAAACATTTTCGGTATCGGTTTCGGCCTGACAATTTTTTTTATTTCGGTTTCGTTTCGGTTTTAAAATTTCCATTTGGGTGCACCTCTAGCTTTAACCCTAAAGATTGGTGCCATTCCCAGACTGCAAAGCAATCACTATGGGTCACCAGCACACGCAAAATACAGTATCAATATTTTGTTGATATGTTTATTGAGGAATGTCACGTCATGTCATCAGAGGCTAACGTTTCCAGACCTCGCAGGGACCCTTTATCAGATCGGCATAGTGACTAGTGATTACTTTGCGTTTTGCACGGCGCCATCCATGCGATCACCATGAACACCACTAATAGTGTGAGGTTGTAAGATGTAAGTAGTGCAGGTGGTTCCTGGAAACAATCTCCAGACTGCAGGTGAGCATTGCAGCAAAAGACGCCTTTTTATTTTTACTTTTACTGCCTGCTTATTTTAAAAACATTTTTTGTTTTTTATGGAAGTTCTGCTTTGAGCTAGCCATTGAGGAGTAGAAGAATTATCAAGAGTTGCAGGCAGTGAGATCCCTCTCTCTCTTTCATTCAGGAGAAGAGTGCAGAGTGAGTACAGTGTGTTGCTGCTCCTGTATTGCCCGTTAGGCAGGCTGTGGGCACAGAGATGACACCACTTTATATCTAAACTCTGCTAGGGCAAAATGACCAATACACTTCTGATAGTTCAGATGTGTATGTTTCAACCCTCTATTTAGCAGTTTATCTGGAGTTCAGCTATACCTATGACTATTTTAGATGGGACATATTGCTTTAGCATTCAGCCGCTTATGATTATTAATCCTGCTACATGCCTGAGGGTAGGCTTTCACTTATAATTTCCTGTCCTGGGCCCCAGGCAACCCATTCCTACACAAACAACTTCCTAGCCATTAAAAAGGAATATTGGTTCTTCTACACTGCAGACAACTATTAAAGTAATATGTGTACATGAAGATCTTTGTATTGTACTTATCTACTGCAGTTGCTCAGACTTTTCAGTTATTTAGCAGCACAGTACCAAACCAGTACACAGTAAAGGTTTACTGATCATCCTAGGTTACATAGTAGAAAGAGTACCTTTGACTAATGTACTGCATCATCATTTACCTTTAGGTCCTATAGTGGCCACAAAGAGCTGCTATGACTTTGGATTTGCCGTTGATTCTAACTTTTTAAAATGATAACCAGGAATATACACTTAATATACAGTTTACGCATTCCACTGATCTGACAATACTTATTTTAATTTTCAAACACTGTGAAATGTTTGGAATGGTGACCATAAGCATCCTGAAATGTAACAACATGAGCGATGTATATCTGTGGTTTCAAAAACAGGATTTCTGCATCATCCTTTGCTTTCAGGCCCTATAGTGGCCCCACATGACATTGGATTTACCATTGGGCAATAAGGTATGGTGACCATAAGCATCCTGAAATTTCATGTATATGCAAGGTAGAATTTTCTCATGAAAAGGGCTGACTTTAATGTCATCAAGTGGTGATGGTCAGAAAATCAGAAATTTAGGAAGAACACATTACATCTTTGATTCCAAGCAGCCCAAGCAGAGTGTCAGCAATATCTCTTCTATCTGTCATCAGAGATTCTACTCCTTCAAGGATTGAATGCTGCTCTCTCAGTTTTTTCCTCTGTTCTGTCACAGATGATGACACAGTGCTGACACCTATATCAACAAGAATGGCAGCGCACAATGTCATGCTCTTTCTGTGAAAATATCTCACAGTATGTTCTGAATACACAGCAGTATTTACATTGACAGGTAGAGCTGTATTCATTAGTCTTTTCTTCTGAAAAAAAAAAAAGGCCCCACCAATTTCAGATACGGAAAAAATTTAAACCCAAAACAAAAGAAAAAAAATTGCAGCCTAAATGTGGTGGCTGTATTAGTTTTCTTTTTCGTAGTAGGCTTTTTCCCTTTTATTTTCCACTGGTGATCCGGCAAGTAACACACTTCCTGTCTTAGTGTGGCTGTACTCTACGGAGGAACAACACAGCCACCCTTGGACAGCAGTATCATCAATCTCTGGAGAGGGTAGTGTTAGATGTACTCTACAAATTGGTAGTATCTGGCTTAGGAAAAGAAAACTGCCCTGTGATTTGTTCCTGCAAATTAATATACATCATTGCGTTGTCCTCTGGCTAATGAAACTTATTAATCAGCTTTGCTCTTCCTTGCTTAAAGATCTCCCAGAATTTGAAAAGTTAACTCTTGCAGTGGGACTATCCCCGCACTGCAAGGGGGGATAATAAAGAAAATATTCTCACCCAATCCTCAGTCCTATGACAGTGTCCGCTCACCACCTTCATGTTAGATTTAACAATGACTTAAAACCTTCCAGAATTAAATATTTCCTGAAAGCAGAGACTCTGTAGAATAAAACGGTGGTAGTTACAAATTTTTATGTTGCATGATATCAGCACAACTGTTTATCGAACCCAATATTTCAGTAAAAATTATACTTCCGTTAATTTTGGTGCATAAAAACCACAATATTAGAATTATAATAATATAACATAACAATAAAACAAAAAAACACAAATACCCATTTTTTGGTAAAACATAAAAGATGAGATTGAGCAAAGTAAATAGTTACCCAACATGACAAGCTTAAATATTCCGTGTGCCCGTTAAAAGGTGAAAAACTATGGTACCCCAAATTGTCCATAAGTGACACTGTACAGGTTATCAGCTTAGATGGCCCTAGATTTTTTGTTCTCACTCTGGCATATGCAGTGATACTTAACATGTGTGGTCCAATTACCATGTGTGGCGAATCGTGTTTGCGTTAGTATGTGTGTGTACCTGGGGGTGGGTGGCTTTAACATTTTTTTGGGGTGTTTTGGGGGTGTCGGGCAGGGGGGGCACACATCTACCAGCCTGTGGAAATGATCAGGCGCATTTACAGCCACCCGAATATACTGTATTCCAGTGTAAAGACGACAGTCAGCTTTACACAGATAGCTACTGGGAGTCTGTTTACAGGGGCCCACTGCTGCCAAGGCATGAAATACGTCAGTGACAGCAAAAGGGTTAAATAACATGCTTGAAGCTTCAGTTGAAGTGCTGCACCTGTAGGATGTACTGTACTTCTACTAAAGTGACATTTAGAAAACAAATCTATTCACAACAAATTACATTTCCTGGACGTCTTTGTTTGGTTTGTAAAAAAAAAACCAGCATGGTGCCCTCCAAAATCCATACCAGATCCTTATCCTTGAAAAAGATCCGGTATGAGTTTGGGAGGGGGGCAGGCAAAAAATAAACAAATCATACAATGGAAAACACCACCCCCCCACATCCCTACCAGACGCGTATCCAGGCATGCAACCTGGCTGACTAGATAGTGGCAGCAAGTGTGCCATTCCAGAACCATATCACCATACCACATGAACATAAAGGAAAAAAGCCTAAAAAAATAATGCAGTCACCACATTGCTAAGCTGCAATGTATCACATTATTGCATTTGGGTTTAGATATGCTTTAAGA
>NW_017307328.1:112743-123760 GCF_000935625.1 Nanorana parkeri
GGGGGGGGAATGTGCAGCTTTGTCCTAGGCAAGGCAGCAACGCCGCCCTCAGCGAATCTGCCGCTCCAGGCAAACGCCTTGTTTGCCTCGTGGCAGATACGCCCCTGGACACACCCATAATATAAGAAGGAAGAATGTAACCAAGTGTACGTTGCAAAGTGTAGATTTCCTAGCAGCATATGTGTATTATGTACCTTTAAAAATGAATTGGGTTGCCTCCAGGTAAGGTTCCTCTCATTGTAAATATTGCTAAATATAGTTACAATGTGTTCAACTTTCCTATGACAAATTAGGCTACTGCAACGATTTGTATTATTAATTGGACTATGCACAATATTATTGTATCAAGTCTGTATTCTCTTGTTTTTAATCTATATATAATCTAATAAATTATTTTATAATATACTAAGTTCATTGTGAGAGCAATAGTGTTTCTTAAAAGCCCCCCTTCCCAGGTTTTGCATACCTGGTAATAGTATATTGGTCATATGATCTTAGTTACAGTCCACTTTGCAGTGGTGCCATGATGAGACAGTGTGGCTTCATGTATATTTGCAAATATATGCACTAAAAACCTTTGTTTTTAACCTGAGATGTTAAAAGTTTAGTTTCTAGGTTTTTTGAATTGACTAGCTGGAAAGTTTAGGAAGTTAAGAGGGTATAATACTATGATCAGTATACATTTTGCACATGTAGATGATGTCTGATCATATGGAAATTTCTTGCAAAACTTTAAGGTAAGAGGTATTTTCCCATAGTGGGAACATGCATTCTTATAATGGGTCTAATTTGTCTTGAAGTTCAACTGTATTTTTTTTTTTTTTACTTAGTTGCCCCCACCCCCGTGAGTGCTGCCCATCTGCTCTTATAGTTACCTATAACCCAATTCAGTGATCTTCACTGTGTGGCCCTGCTCCAATCGGCCGTTCTTCCAAAATGTTGGTTTATATTGCTCATGCGCACTGCAGCCCCATTGATTCAAATAGCAAAGCTGCACCAATGGCAGTCTAAATCAGTTGCACGAAATACGACTTTCCCATAGGAATATATTCTGGATGTGCACATATGCACAGTACAAAATGGCCACTTTCAGAGGAAAGGTTGTACGGCTCAGAGTGGAACTGCACATTAAAAATCATGGAATTATAAGTATAAGACCTGGTCAATAGCACTCAGAGGGGATGTGGGGGCAAATCAAGTTAAAAAAACACACGCCACAATGCCTATCATATTTATTAAAGAAGAACTCCAGAACAAAATTATTAACCCTTGCAGTGAGGCTAACCCTGCTGCAAGAGTTAGGTGCTCATTTATGTCTAGGTTCAAAAATAACAAAGTTATACTCACCTAAAGCTCCCAGCCAGTCAGCTATTACAGCGTCCCCTCCAGCCTCTCTCCTCCTCCGCAGAAACATTGGAATGTTCCTCAGCATCCTCACTTCCATACACAATGTGTAGAACATGATGATTTACCTTAGAATGCTGCAGCAGAGGGGGAGAGGGGATAGGAGGACTGGTCTAAAAGCAAGCCAGCTCAGTGGTTCAGGTGAGTATAACTTTTTTAACCTAGACAAAAATGAGTAGTTAACCCTTGCATGGGGAGGGGGTAGCCCCACTGCAAGGGTTAAGAAAATGTTTTCTTGGAGTTCTTCTTTAAATAGACTGCTCACATGTGAGATATGTAATATGTGAGAGACATGAAGCACAGCCTATGTACTTAGATATACTTGAAGGTATATGTGTGGTATGTGGGACACACTGCAGGACATGGAGAGGGTCAGTGGAACCTGGTACATTTTGAAAATTAAAATGAAAAAATAAATAAATGAATGAAGTCCCACTTTAGGGTAGAAAACCTCATAAATCTTAACAATAAGTGCACAAAGCTACAGACAGGGAAGGGGAGTACAAAATATAGATTGCTGCATACTGAAGTTTAGCTTTTAAGTAGTAATAAATAATCAAATATACATTGCCCAGCAAAGCATTGCTTTACATTTTTGCCCAAACACTTACAATCATCATGTTTTTGAACTGCTGCTTCCAAGTCTCTCAGTTCAACTTTCCTGAACTTCCTGTCCAGTACAAGATCACAAAGTACATTGCAGACTCCAGCAACTATTCATCTACTAGCTTGGGGAGGGGGAGAGAGGGGGCTGTGTGGGGGGGGGGGTAGCTTGATTTGCTGTGTTTGTGAAAGTGTAACAATTGGCAAACACACTCCTTAATTCATAACTATCTTTAAAGCAAGGTGCACATGAAAGGGCTTTACACAAACAAAAACAAACATTCCCAGCACACTCACCAGCCAGCCTGCAAAAAAAAAAAAAATGTACAATGTCTGACTACTAAGGTTAAAAACAGAGGTTTTAGTTGCACAACTTTTGCAAAACAAGTGGAAGCCAGACTGTCTTGTTAAGGCTCCTCTGTGTAGCACGGTCCTACCTGTAGTCTGAGAGCCTCCATCTTGGAGCATTTATCACAAAGGATGAATTGGGTGCAGGTTCACCAGGAGGTAGCCCAACCTCCTTATAGGCATTAGGGACACACATGGAGCCCCACATATCACAATGGCAGCTGAAGACCCCAGTGTTCCAGAGGGGCCTTGACAAGACAATGCGGCGTCCACATGTTTTGCTAAAGTTGTGCAACTAAAACCTCTGATTTTGACCTCAGTAGTCAGACAGTGTACATTTGTTTGCAGGCTGGCTGATGAGTGTGCTGGGAATGTTTGTTTTTGTACTGTGTGTTTGTGGGCTTACTAGCACACACAAGGGTGGCTCCATAGAAGTCTGCTTGAAAAAGGAGTCACTCTAAAATAGGAAGTCAGAACTAGTGCTCAGGTGATTTTGCAGAAAACTAAAACATTTAAACATCAAGGAGCAGCATCCATTGTAAGTGATTTCATCAGCATTTGAAATGGCTTAAAATCCTTTTGACTTGAATATCACTTTAACTGAGTAAATATAATTTTGATCAAATCTGAATTCTTGTAAAACTACACATAAATAATGTCGGTCAGGAGCCAGCCTGACCATGGAATGCTTGGATGAAAAATGCCAAATATTGAATGCAGCTGATATTTCAGGAAAGAACCCAGCAACATCAGAACAAATGATATGTGCTTTATCTATACAGTATAAGGCATCTTAATACTTTGGTAAGTGTTTCCATATCAAACTGGACAGTGGTAATGTTGCTACATTACTGTCTAGTAAGTAGGCTGCTTAATCAGAAATGCAGTGCAGAGATACCCAGAAGGGGTAAAGATAAAATAGAGACCTAGATGGATGCCAGCATCTTAAATGTGCTGCTAAACTACTTGGATTCATGACTTAGCTTATTAATATATAGAATGAAAGCCATAATATTGTAAGTTCATTTTCCATGCTTGCTCTGATGAGGTGAAAACTATGAAACGCGTTGACAAGATAACATGGTCTCTGTACCGGTTTAGGTTCCCGTTGGCTGTTTACCTACTTCATTTACCAGATCCTAGTACAGCTATGTGAATGGTGGACACTTGATCCTGGCATTTTGGGGAACCTGGATTGCTTCACAAATAGATGCTGGGGGAGATCTTTCCACTTATTATATTCAATGGATATCCTGCATAAGGACTGCATGTGACCGGTTTATGCTTACATGTAAAGAAGTTGTTTGGACACCTATAAACGCATGGAAGTAGAATGCATAACTGTATGGATTTACGTGAAATATATCCTTAAGGGTACCAGTATGCACTTATGCGGAGCAGGGTGGTTTATGATCCTAACACCCCGGGATGCTCAGCAGCATGGGCAGAAAGCACAAAGGCACTGGTGAATGCTAACGTTTATGCATATACAGATTGGTGTAACTGCAGCTGGATGCCCAGCATCGCTTTTAAGGTTCTCCGCAATATTCCATTATAGTGAAGTGACATATGATACATCCTCACAGACAAAAATCTGACGATACATTGCTGAACTTGTCTATTTTTGTCCATAGTCGAGGTCTCCTTTGGATGACATCTTTAATATTACCATATTGTTGTGACATACGCCCGGGCCGAACCTGCTGTACATGACTATACACAAGTCTGAACCAAGCGTGGGCGTCACAAGGACGTGGCGATACCACTCTCAGCCTCACCCTGCACAGAGATTCTCCAGCTCGTGGGACACAATCTCAGGCCAGCAGACTGAGAGCGATCGTCACCAGGGTTCGTTAACTCCGCAGTTAACCCTTTACCCACAAACGTTCGCTGCCACCATGTGTTTTTAACAGAAACACAGACCGTGCCCAGCAAGTGCTGTGACAATTTAAAACACTTAAACAATGCCTATGATACCGCTGTCCTCTCAGACAGGAATATGACAGGATTCACTATACAGTAGCGCTCTTTACAGAGGCAAGGATACTTTAAGTTCGTATTTAGAGCGTAGAGATAAGCTTAATGATTTTTAAGATCGTCCTTTAATAAAAGAAGACTTTTTAGTTTCTCCTTGATATTTTAAAAACAAGAGCCTCCTCTAGCTAGTTCAGCATCTTTTTGTCAGACCTCTAGGAGCCAGCCCCTAGGGCAGGGCTGGGGCTGGAAAGCAGGTGGAGGATGAACCTTTATTTTACACTATCCCACCCAATTCCAAATTATGAAATGTAGCTTGATTTTGTGATCCAGGTTTATGACTTTTGGGTGAATGTGGGGTCACCTCCTCTACCAGACCTGCTTCTTTATTTTAACTTGTCCACTGGTAATAGATGAGGGTCTGTTGCCATGCCTTTAATTAGGGACAGCTATAAAAGGCTTTGAGGCTGGGGCAATAAAAGATCACAGGCCAGATAGCAGATCTCTGTTCTGTAAAATGTGGAGGGACCTGGCAAATGGCTAAATGAAGGCCTGCATTTGCTCCGAACTGGGTGGACAAGAGGATTCTATTTTAAATTTTTTTTTTTGTAACTTACTTTTTTATTAGAATTTTACATGGATCCTTCGCAGCAATTCCACGTGTGACGGAGGAGTGGGTTGCCGCCATTTTAAAGCTATAAGGCATCTAGCTGCAGTAAGGACATGGTTAATGAGTTTGGTAGTAGTCTGCCTTGAGAAATGTGGGGTGGGGAGACCCAGAAGCAAATGTACAGGGTCTTCTGGTATAGTGTCACCGACTAACGTTTGAAGCAAAGATATTGTACGCTTCCAACAGGGACGTATCCTGGGACAATCCCAGAATACATGCAGTAGGCTGCCCCTTGAGGTCATACATCGCCAGCACACAGATGGCAACGAAGGATTCATGTGATGTAGCAAGTCCGGGGTGCGATACCATTGATAAAGAATCTTGTACTGATTTTCCTGATATAGAGTACAAATAGAGGTCTTACTAGCATTGGTAGAGATCTCCTCCCAATCCCGGGGAGAGGATTCTATTTTTAATATTCAGACTCACCCCCATTATCGTTCCAATTGTGACTACATATAAGGGTTTTAGCCACAAAGGATATGTATACCATTATATTTGGAGGCTGTATACATTATGCATGAGACCCATCCGGTACCTATTTCATGGGGTTTTTACGGTTCTATTTGTAGTCTACTATATTATGCTTTATGCTTTGATGTAGCATTGGGGGTCCCCGGTTCAAATCCCAGCCGGGTCACTGGTCACTGGGAACATGAGTTTGCATGTTCTCCCTGTGCTTGCGTGGGTTTCCTCCGGGTACTCCAGTTTCCTCCCACACTCCAAAGACATGCTGGTAGGTTAATTGGCTCCTCTCTAAGTTGGCCCTATATGTATGTGAGATAGGGACCTTAGATTGTAAGCTCATAGAGGGTAGGGACTGATGTGAATGTGCAACTATGTAAAGTGCTGCGTAAATTGTCGGTGCTATATAAATACCTGTAATAAATAAATACATTTGTCTATTTCTTTTTTTCTGTGGTTTATTATGTGATTAATAAAGGACAGAGTATACAGCTTCCAATGAAGTCTATGAAGTGGGAACTTTTTGTTATGTAATAGTAATTTTTGGTGACACTGTGGAATTGTAACATGTCATGGTGAAAAGATAATATAATATTGATTCAATAGCATGAAACTTTTTGTTGTTAAAGAGCTAAAACATTCTGCATAGGAAGGTTGTTATATCTTTTCTAAAGATGAGTCTATTATAACATTCAAGTTTTCAAGCCAAATGGCAGAGACTAAAGGAGAAGCTAACATAAAAACAAGGCCTTCTTGTAATATGTCGTAAAGGGTAT
Organism: Nanorana parkeri; assembly: GCF_000935625.1. Taxonomy (NCBI): domain Eukaryota; kingdom Metazoa; phylum Chordata; class Amphibia; order Anura; family Dicroglossidae; genus Nanorana; species Nanorana parkeri. The sequence continues at coordinate 118,984 of NW_017307328.1, forward strand.
TCCTTACAACACTAGGGACCAGTGCTGTGGATAAACTTTATCAAGGAAGCGGGACGGGCAGCACTGCAGGGTTTTTAACTTTTGACCTTAATTTTTTAGCTAACTTCTCCCTGCTCAATTGGACATATTATGACGCATTCTTTTGCACCATATCGGATCTCAGGGCCTATATGTAAATGGTAAGACCTCCCACCACCACAGTAAGTGCTGAGAAATTAGATTTACTCGTCAGAAATTATATTTTTTATGATTACATAATTGTTCGTGCAGGTGTAGAGGTTTAATTTCTGAGTGGCTGTTCTATGTTTAATTTGCCCCAACGGCCTCCCTACTAGGGCCCCCTCCCACCGAGTGGTGGACCTAAGGAACAAAGGGCCCTGGTGCAAGATTTTTTTGCTCCCCCCCCCCCCCCCCAAAAAAACAAACACAGTGCACAGAAAAATTGCACTTTCGGCATTTAGCCAAAAGTGCAATTTTCGGCCGATATATCGGTGCATCCCTAATATTTACAGCAATGCAGAATGGCACAGGCTATAGAGAACTACACATCCCAGCAATACTTTATGTAACAATGGCATTTCTGTATAAAGTACTGCTGAGATTTGTAGTCCTCTATAGAGGGTGCCATTCTGCATTGCTGCAACAGTACTTTATACAACATTAGGCTACAAATAATAATTATTTTAATGAATTATTTACCCTTACCTCTTCTGTCTTCAGCTGTTTCCTGTGTGTGTTCTGTTTGCTGGGTCCTCACTGCCAGAAGCGGCTCTAGACTTTGTGAGATCTAAGGCGAAACTTAAACATGAGGCCCCATCTTACATATGCACGAATACATACACTCATATGTACACACATACATACATACAAAAATGCAAAGGTATTTACTCATGCATGCACACACTCATATACCCCGTTATTTATAGTACAGGTTTAAGAAGTCAGAACAACTCTGGAGATCTTCTTAAAAATAGCAGTAGATTTTCTTAAATATTAGGATGTATGTTAAAGCATTTTAGATAATTATTACACTTAAATAATTGGGGACAGGTTACTTTTTATTTTCTATAGATTGAAGACACATATCCTCTAAATCTATGAATGACCCCTGCAGGTTTAGGAGATATGCCTGTTTTATCCCCCATCTCTTTCATGCCCTCTGTTCTTTCCACTATCTTCATATGCCCCCTGGACTCTCCCATCACCACGGTCCCCAGCGGGAGCACCAGACAGCGGGAGCACCGGCTGCACCAGCGGTAGTTTTGCCACTGCTCCCACCCCCTGGCTCCATTGCAGCCACATGGGCTGCTATGGCTATAGTTATGCCACTGGCAGAAAACATACGAGAGTCACTGTTACAGTACCACATACAAGAACATATGATACAAAATAATGTCATACATGATAACCAACTTTTGTGACCCGCCGAGTAATTGTACTCAAATAGATTTCCCATAGGTCTCCTACAAGAGAGGATTGGATAAAGGAGTTAGATAGGCTGATCTCTTTTGAAAAATGTACATTGCAACATCGAGGACCCATGGAGAAATATGTTGATATATGGGGAAGGTAGACAGAATACAAAGCAGCCAATGACCGGTAAGGTCATGAATGAAATATTGTATATAAGCCATGTGATTTGCAGTAGTATCTTTGAATGGTAATATAGATTGATTATTACCTGCTGTGAAAATGGGTAGTGTAATAAATGTATAAAAAATGCTCTCCAGTTAAAATGGATTGTAAGTATGGAAGTTATACAAAATTGTGGTTGTTTATGTAATATTTATGTTTTAAAAAAAGTGTTGATTAATAAAAATATTTGGTTACAAAAAAATTATAACCAACATAGATTTGAAGACAAATGACAAACAAATGTATTATTTTCTGAGAAAGTAAGTATAACTTAGACAATTAGGAGAAGTGGCTGTTTAATTTTAGCTAATGCATTAGATATGGTTCCTCATGGATGCCTAATGTGTGAAATTTTATTGATTTTAAAATACATTATGTACACAAGCAGACAACTCGATTAAGTACCGCATCCAGAGAGCTGTAATAAATAATTCATACTTCAAATGTTCTAAGGTTACAAGTGTCATACAGCAAGATTTTATAGATGACACAAAACTCCACACTGTAATTCATACCAAGAAGACATTTTTAACCTCCAAATAGACTTTGACACAATTGTTGTTTGTGGTTTTATGTGGCTTATGAAGTTCTATTTGGTTATATTTAAAGTGATGCGTTTAAAATCTAAAATATGCATACAAAATACCAACTAGGGGGTATAAAACACAGTGGGGGGAATTTATTAAAACTGGAGCAGACAAAATCTGGAGCAGCTGTGCATGGCAACCAATCAGCGTCTCTCTTTAGTTTGTTCAGTTAAGCTTTGAAAATGAAAGAGAGAAGCAGATTGGTTGCCATGCACAGCTACTCCAGATTTTGTCTGCTCCAGTTTTGATAAATTCCCTTTGTCGAATCAGTAATGAAGGATCTGGGTATTTATGTAGATCAGAGATTCAATAACAGCATGCAATGCCATTCAACTGCTTCTAAAGCTGTGAAGTACTTTCCTCCTGTATAAAAGTTGCATAGATTTGAGAGAAAAGATTTCCCCCCTGTACAAACCTTCAACTTGAATATATGCAGGTCAGTTTTTTGGAATCAGTACATGAACATGATATTCTTAAACTGGAAGCTGTAGAGAAAAACTAAATGAATAAGGGATGCAAAACTAAATGAATAAGAGATCCTAGCTATTAGGACAGAATCTCTTCACCCTTGAAAAGGGTCAGTTAAAGGGGATTATGATTGTATTGTATAAATAGCCTACATAGAAAATTCTTTAGAAATCTGTTCAATTTCAGGTAACCATAAACAGGGAGGTGCCCATTATGATGAGAAGACACATAATTTAGCCTACATCTTTGAAAGTTAAATCTTAAAAAAGCATTAAAGTACCTTAATTATTAACAGAAATTTATCTTATTTGTGTATCACTCAGCTGTAGATCCTCAAATCATCTCTGAATTGGTGCCGACACTGTCCTTCCTTCTGGAGGGTGGCTACTTTTGTTCCTTATGGTCCCTGTGCGTGTGTAATTTGTATTGAGACTGTAGTCCATCATGGGAGCAAGCTTGGAGCGGTTGCTACTTTACAACACACACATGCACCATAAGGAACAAAGATAGCCACCCTCCAGAAGGAAGGACAGTGTCAGCACCAATTCAGAGATGATTTGAGGATCTACAGCTGAGTGATACACAAATAAGATACAGTACATTTCTGTTAATAGTTAAGGTACTTGAATGCATTTTTAAGACTTAACTCCAGAGTTTAGTTTCACTTTAATTTTAACTTAAGGTACATTTTATTTTAGTTTTGGATAGCATAGGGGAGGGTTAGAACCTCTGTCTGATTTTTATTCCGGTTTGAGGACTTGTTGGAGAGGTTTACCTTCACTTTCTGTCCTGGTGACAATGTTGTCAAGAAGTATGGGAAAATCTCCAACTTTGCTAGCCATAGCCTATGCACAAAGTTGGAACACACATTAACCACACACACTTTGAATATGTGCAGCAACCACACAGGAAGTACAATTTGAGGTCATATCCCCTTTTTAATGCGGGCAAAAACACCATCACATCTTACACAGACTGGAGGCCGCCACACCATTTGTTGTAAGGTATACTTGTCCAGTTCAGTTGATATTTATGCATGTGTAAGTACATTTGTACAGTCATACACCTTCCTGAAGAAGTGGTCATGCAGTACCACAAAACGCATCCACTTTGTACCTGATCTCCTTGTTTGACAAAATAAGGTGATTTACTAGAAAATATCCAAAACTCTTTATTGGACTCCAGGCACCACTGCTCACCTTTCTTTGTGGGGATTCTCATTTTTGGGAAAACCTCTTGAGTTGCAGAATATTGAATTGAGGGTGAGCATAGAGTATATTAATACATTTTTGAAATTTGGGACCCTGAACAAAATGCGCCAGACAGGCCTGCAAAAAGGGCCATTTTATAGAGTCAACGGGCTAAGGTGCTTGTGCTTGTTGAGCCATCACTTGAGTTCTATGAATATTAATCATATTAGACTTATCAGCCAGAAAATCAGTTTGCTCACCATGTATAAGTGTTAGTATAACAGAGTTTACCCAGTAGCTAACATTTTTGGTAGTATTTTATAATCAGTTAACTAACTGGTTGTTTATCATGTTGTAGTAGAAGCACAATAGTGCCGTACATGGATTGTGGGAGTTTCCCACTATCAAAAGCCTTTTAATACACTGTCTCTATAGTAGGCACAATAGAGTCTAGGTATTGTTTGTAGACCTCTAGGGGGATGATATGGCCTGAGTTATTACTTCCCCTGTAAATATTTATCCAATAACTGCATTTGAGCAGGCATTAAATATGGGAGAGGGTCCATTTTAAGGGCTGGTTTACACCCACTCCAGTGTGTTCTATCACAATTCGCAGCTGGAACGCACTGGAGCAAATCCCGGCCAGCTTCCTGCCTTTAGGGGCGGGAGGGGGCATGGCGGTGCCATGTAGTCAATGGTACCACAGCCATGCCTCCCTTTCCCCCCTCGCCTGCAATGTGATCGCCTGCACCAGAACCCGTGGCACATCAGTGCCTGTGTTCCGGTCCTGTGCGATCTGAAAAAATAGTGCGTGCACTGGACCGGAATGCAGACACTGTTGTGCCACACATTCTGGTGCGGGTGATCGGGGGGTTTGGGGGGCCCAAGAAAAAAAAA
>NW_017307328.1:128488-144941 GCF_000935625.1 Nanorana parkeri
AGTATCTTTGAATGGTAATATAGATTGATTATTACCTGCTGTGAAAATGGGTAGTGTAATAAATGTATAAAAAATGCTCTCCAGTTAAAATGGATTGTAAGTATGGAAGTTATACAAAATTGTGGTTGTTTATGTAATATTTATGTTTTAAAAAAAGTGTTGATTAATAAAAATATTTGGTTACAAAAAAATTATAACCAACATAGATTTGAAGACAAATGACAAACAAATGTATTATTTTCTGAGAAAGTAAGTATAACTTAGACAATTAGGAGAAGTGGCTGTTTAATTTTAGCTAATGCATTAGATATGGTTCCTCATGGATGCCTAATGTGTGAAATTTTATTGATTTTAAAATACAATATGTACACAAGCAGACAACTCGATTAAGTACCGCATCCAGAGAGCTGTAATAAATAATTCATACTTCAAATGTTCTAAGGTTACAAGTGTCATACAGCAAGATTTTATAGATGACACAAAACTCCACACTGTAATTCATACCAAGAAGACATTTTTAACCTCCAAATAGACTTTGACACAATTGTTGTTTGTGGTTTTATGTGGCTTATGAAGTTCTATTTGGTTATATTTAAAGTGATGCGTTTAAAATCTAAAATATGCATACAAAATACCAACTAGGGGGTATAAAACACAGTGGGGGGAATTAATTAAAACTGGAGCAGACAAAATCTGGAGCAGCTGTGCATGGCAACCAATCAGCGTCTCTCTTTAGTTTGTTCAGTTAAGCTTTGAAAATGAAAGAGAGAAGCAGATTGGTTGCCATGCACAGCTACTCCAGATTTTGTCTGCTCCAGTTTTGATAAATTCCCTTTGTCGAATCAGTAATGAAGGATCTGGGTATTTATGTAGATCAGAGATTCAATAACAGCATGCAATGCCATTCAACTGCTTCTAAAGCTGTGAAGTACTTTCCTCCTGTATAAAAGTTGCATAGATTTGAGAGAAAAGATTTCCCCCCTGTACAAACCTTCAACTTGAATATATGCAGGTCAGTTTTTTGGAATCAGTACATGAACATGATATTCTTAAACTGGAAGCTGTAGAGAAAAACTAAATGAATAAGGGATGCAAAACTAAATGAATAAGAGATCCTAGCTATTAGGACAGAATCTCTTCACCCTTGAAAAGGGTCAGTTAAAGGGGATTATGATTGTATTGTATAAATAGCCTACATAGAAAATTCTTTAGAAATCTGTTCAATTTCAGGTAACCATAAACAGGGAGGTGCCCATTATGATGAGAAGACACATAATTTAGCCTACATCTTTGAAAGTTAAATCTTAAAAAAGCATTAAAGTACCTTAATTATTAACAGAAATTTATCTTATTTGTGTATCACTCAGCTGTAGATCCTCAAATCATCTCTGAATTGGTGCCGACACTGTCCTTCCTTCTGGAGGGTGGCTACTTTTGTTCCTTATGGTCCCTGTGCGTGTGTAATTTGTATTGAGACTGTAGTCCATCATGGGAGCAAGCTTGGAGCGGTTGCTACTTTACAACACACACATGCACCATAAGGAACAAAGATAGCCACCCTCCAGAAGGAAGGACAGTGTCAGCACCAATTCAGAGATGATTTGAGGATCTACAGCTGAGTGATACACAAATAAGATACAGTACATTTCTGTTAATAGTTAAGGTACTTGAATGCATTTTTAAGACTTAACTCCAGAGTTTAGTTTCACTTTAATTTTAACTTAAGGTACATTTTATTTTAGTTTTGGATAGCATAGGGGAGGGTTAGAACCTCTGTCTGATTTTTATTCCGGTTTGAGGACTTGTTGGAGAGGTTTACCTTCACTTTCTGTCCTGGTGACAATGTTGTCAAGAAGTATGGGAAAATCTCCAACTTTGCTAGCCATAGCCTATGCACAAAGTTGGAACACACATTAACCACACACACTTTGAATATGTGCAGCAACCACACAGGAAGTACAATTTGAGGTCATATCCCCTTTTTAATGCGGGCAAAAACACCATCACATCTTACACAGACTGGAGGCCGCCACACCATTTGTTGTAAGGTATACTTGTCCAGTTCAGTTGATATTTATGCATGTGTAAGTACATTTGTACAGTCATACACCTTCCTGAAGAAGTGGTCATGCAGTACCACAAAACGCATCCACTTTGTACCTGATCTCCTTGTTTGACAAAATAAGGTGATTTACTAGAAAATATCCAAAACTCTTTATTGGACTCCAGGCACCACTGCTCACCTTTCTTTGTGGGGATTCTCATTTTTGGGAAAACCTCTTGAGTTGCAGAATATTGAATTGAGGGTGAGCATAGAGTATATTAATACATTTTTGAAATTTGGGACCCTGAACAAAATGCGCCAGACAGGCCTGCAAAAAGGGCCATTTTATAGAGTCAACGGGCTAAGGTGCTTGTGCTTGTTGAGCCATCACTTGAGTTCTATGAATATTAATCATATTAGACTTATCAGCCAGAAAATCAGTTTGCTCACCATGTATAAGTGTTAGTATAACAGAGTTTACCCAGTAGCTAACATTTTTGGTAGTATTTTATAATCAGTTAACTAACTGGTTGTTTATCATGTTGTAGTAGAAGCACAATAGTGCCGTACATGGATTGTGGGAGTTTCCCACTATCAAAAGCCTTTTAATACACTGTCTCTATAGTAGGCACAATAGAGTCTAGGTATTGTTTGTAGACCTCTAGGGGGATGATATGGCCTGAGTTATTACTTCCCCTGTAAATATTTATCCAATAACTGCATTTGAGCAGGCATTAAATATGGGAGAGGGTCCATTTTAAGGGCTGGTTTACACCCACTCCAGTGTGTTCTATCACAATTCGCAGCTGGAACGCACTGGAGCAAATCCCGGCCAGCTTCCTGCCTTTAGGGGCGGGAGGGGGCATGGCGGTGCCATGTAGTCAATGGTACCACAGCCATGCCTCCCTTTCCCCCCTCGCCTGCAATGTGATCGCCTGCACCAGAACCCGTGGCACATCAGTGCCTGTGTTCCGGTCCTGTGCGATCTGAAAAAATAGTGCGTGCACTGGACCGGAATGCAGACACTGTTGTGCCACACATTCTGGTGCGGGTGATCGGGGGGTTTGGGGGGCCCAAGAAAAAAAAATCCTGCACCGGGGCCCTTTGTTCCTAAGGTCCGCCACTGTTCAGCTCCTACAGTTCTTTACAGGATCCCCATGAGATGCTCAGGTATTACATATGCATATTTACGTTGGACTAAGGCTAAAAAGTAAGTGTGTTGACAAGAGAGTATTATAACTAAAGATATATACTCCCACTGGACTTGTTCATGGACAGCATGTGTGGCATGGATGACAGTAAGAAAGCAGAAGCAAGCCATCTCTGTCTAGGTGTGTAGGCAAATTACTAGACATGTGCGAATTCGGAAGACATTTTGAAAATTCGGACATTCGGATGCATCCGAATTCCGAATTACAGAAATACCGAATGCAAATGAATCCGAATTTCCGATTTCCCGAAATGTGTTAGCGGTAGTCTGGACGAAATTTAGTTGCAGCAAAGTGACAGAATGTTTTTTATTTTTTTACACAAACAGGCAGCGAGGTACAAAATCGGCAGGCACAAGAGTAGTCAGGAAACAGGCCAAAGTCTCAGTAATATTCAGTGATCAAACCTGCAATGCAAAGGTGAGTCCTCCTGGTGGCTGAAAGGTAATGCCTTCATATTTCTACCCCAGAGACCCAGGTTCAAATCCCCACAGCTACAAAATAAGTGCTGGCCAGACAAGCACCTGACACTCTCAAAAAAGCTACCTAACCTCGTAGCTAAGAAAAGTAACAGGAACTAAATGGAAGCATTGGAAAAACAGGCATGATTACCTGTACATACCAATGGGATATTATCTGCATAAATATTACAGATGTATCTAGGTAACCAGGCCTAACATGAATTACATGTTAGGCCTATTAAGCATATGACTTACAATAATAAACTTGAATTACAGTATTAATCTTAAATCAGCTTTGTGACTTAATAAAATCTGTATGTAGGACTGAGTGCCACTGCCTACAGTTCTCAAGCCCTTTAACGCCTCCAATCGCAGGCCTTCCAGAATGGCTGAATGCTCTGACCCCTGGACCGGAGTTTGTTATTCTATGAGATATACCTTTTGCCGTACTACTCAGGTTGTACTATTCTGTTTCCTGGGCACTTTTAGACAGTGAATTTTCTGTCTTTGGTTTATACAATTGAGCAAAATTTTACTCTATTGATCCAAGTTGAAGTATTCCAGTGTCTTGAGTTTTCTACCCATTCAGCACTTATCCCAGTCTTGCAAGTATTTGTTTTACGGATTCTCTTGCATGATTGTGCTCTTTTTGACTGACCAGCCCAGTTTTATGCAACCTTCTAATTTGCTGGACATGGTCCTTCCTCTCGTTTCATCCAGTTTTTGGATTTCATTATGTTCACTTCTGCTTGGATGGATATTGTTCTGTATCCTGTTTTCTTTATGGAACCAGTCTTTTTACACATTGAGTCTTGTAGGATACCTCTTTAACTCATTACCTCAGGATCCATGTTTTATGACCCCTTAACTGATGTATTGTAAACTGTTTGAACCTTGTGCTTATTTTTTGGTTCATCATTATGACTCTTTTCTGAGTTCCATGTATGAGGTTGCTCTTTATGTCACCTTATACAGTCTACTATGCTAGTATACTGTGCTGTTCAGAACTCTACATATTGTCACTGGTTTGACGTTATCTCGATGTCACCTGGACCCTCCCTGTGGTTCCACTGGCTGTCTCCCATGTCTCCCACTGAGAGTGGAGATGGGGCTTGCAGGTGATTGATGGTTCTTGGCTGGTTAGAATTTGATATATTTAACTCTAACTTTATATTGCTCCATTGTTAAATGTAAGATGTTATTTGTTGCATCCCTTCATGGACATCTCCTGGAGGGGCTCCTATCCCTGCTCTTTTGCCTTTTGTTTTTCTTGTCTCCCATTCCTTGCTCTCTCTTTTTGTATCTCCCCCCACCCCCTTTTTAATTAATTCATTTATTTTCTCTGACCCACTCCGAGAGATGTATTTAACTGATCTGGGGAATTTCCCTACCTATTGTCATCTTACCCACCTATTTTTTCTTGTTGACAATCTATTTACTCCTAGGTTATGAGGGTTTTTACTTTTAATTTAGATAAGCTCCCTCTTCTTCAAGATTGTATTTTATCTTATTGACTCTTGTGTCATGCTATGCCTGCTTTTGGGCAATATCATGTGGATGTAACCTGTGCACACATACAGTATTTGGCTACTTCTGCTTGGTTAGCCCCTTGTTTACTATGCTCTCATTGTCATTTATTTTCATTTTGTTTGCTGTATACATTTGTATGATTCTGTGTTAATGGACCTTTTGTCTATATGCTCTTCCATACCATAGCTCACGTGTCAAACTCAAGGCCCAGGGGCCGAATCCGGCCCACCAGGCCATTTCCTATATTTCTACTTTCAGATCTAGGTATTACGTTATTACTAAAACCAGTGATAATCAAATGCAGAGGCAATTATGATAAAGATTAGATACATTTATATAGTCTTACATGCCCTTGAGGGCTACCATAATGTTGATGCGGCCCACGATTAAATTGAGTTTGACACCCCTGCAATTGCTAATTGACCCCAGGCGCTGAGGGCAGCTCATATGCTCATATATTTATTATGTTCTGGAAGCAAATTCCTAGTTGTGCTGACTCTTTTATACCAGTGGAGTTTGCATCGCTCCCTCCCTTTCCCATATCTCTATTCACCACGCTTCTTTCCTCCTCGTCCTCTTTTCATTTACTTTTTTTCTTTACTTTCTCTGTGTTATATTTATTTATCATTTCTCTCTTCTCCCTCCTTTTCTTACCCCTCCCCACTCTTCCTTTTCCCTGACTGCTCCATGTCGGCACACAAGTGGGTATAGGCTCCGCCCCCCAATCTGATAGGTTAGCAATAGCTCATAAGTTTGAGCCTGCCCCAGACAATACGTTCCTCCTTTTTCCTCCTGTTGGATTCTGATAGGTTAGGATGGCTATGGTCGCTTACCTGGCGGAGGTGAATCCTTGGCCGTCCACCCCTCTTCTGGTCTCGGGTGCTGCCCTCGCTCTATGTCCATTTGAATGGATATGCTGAGGAGCCTCTCTTCTGGTCTCTGAGGCGGAAGTTATGCCGGTAAATCCGGCTCTCATATCTTGGGGGGGCAGGAGCGGTGTTCTGGCTACAGGGTGGCTATGTGGCCGTTGGTCTCAGTGGTCAGGTTCCGGTACTCGGGAGAGGGGGGAGGTGCCCGATGGTGCTGTCTCCCTTGTCTCTGGCGGTTACGGAGGTGGAACGCATACATGCGCTCCACGCCTCGTTCTGGTCACCGCTGGCGGCGCATGCGCGGTATGGCGGGGGTGTGCCTTCTTGGCGTCATCTTTCCCTTTTTAAATGAGTCGAGGTCTGCTCACTCTGCTGCCTTGCTGCGCGTCTGCTGGCTGCTTCTGTACTGGCTCTTAGGCAGTTGCAGGTAAGGAGCCTGTTATTATTTATAATAGTGACTTCTATATCTCTTTTGTACTGACTGCATGCCTTGTTACCATGGTTATCTGTAGCCACACTTGTTCCAGTATGCCCGGCGACAATCCAACCCCTGGGTCAGACCAGCATCTTCAGAGAAGGTAAGCGGCTGTTTGCCTGGCATGTGTTTTTTCATGGATCAGTATGGTTAGGTAATGGAGCTATTTTTTTCCCCAGCCCATCCAGGTCCCATAGGGATTGTTCACGATTTTGAAGAGTGAGACATCTTTCGTCTTCTTCATCAAGATACGAATCGCCCTCCAGGCATCGGCGGCACGCTCACAGTAGTAACAGAGGTCAACATAGATCACCTTCGGTGGAGCGTCATGCCCCGTCTGGCCGGGGTAAATTTCCTCAGCCTCTCCCTGATAAGGGTTGGGGATGCCATAATCCCGCTTTACTAGGCAAGACAGCTTGCGAGATCTGTTTCCAAGACGCGACACGGGACTGGTCGGCGGATAATCTTCAAGTTGTGTCCCTGATGAAGCAGGTGTTCCAAGACTCTCTCAAGAAATTTGCGGCTAGTACGCAGTCCACATCACGAGCGCAGGCTGGTCCCTCTCATCATCCCAGTTGCCAAACTATATTTCGAAAGCTACTGGTGGCAAGTCAGGCTTTCTTCCCCAGGACAGACGCCTGTTGAGACAGAGAAATGTACATTTCCGGGGCAATGCCCAGGGATCATTTAAGGAGGCAAAGTCCTATAAACCGGAGAAACAGTTTCGGAGGCCAAGGAGGCCTTCTTCTACATCGTGTGCCTTCCCTTTGGGCTCACCACCTCTCCCAGAGTGTTCACAAAGGTCCTGCTGTCTTTGGTGGCCTTTCTCCGAGAAAAAGGTGTCAGGATTCACCACTATCTAGACGACATCTTGCTCCTTTCTCAGGATCGGGACCACCTATTGGCTCATCGCTCGTTGGTGTTATCCACCCTTGAAAGCTTTGGTTGGATCGTCAACATAGAAAAGAGCCATCTGTGCCCTACCCGAGACTTGGTGTATTTGGGGGATAGATAAGATGCAGGCTTCCATGTCTCTTCCTCCGCAGAAGCTCCCGGTTGTATTTCAGAGGATATCGGTAGCCGCCTCGGCAACATCTCTCTCCGCTGCCCAATGTCTCGGCATAGTTGACACGATGGTGGCAACAATCCCGATGGTGAGGTGGGCCCAGTGGAGGTCCCGGCCCTTCCAGTCAATGGCGGTCAGAGTCCCTGCACCAGACGGATGAGAGAGAGTCTCCGATGGTGGCTACACAAACCCAACCTACTCTTCTGTCATTCACTGCTACCAATCCAGTGGATTGTGGTATTCTCGGACGCTAGCGAGTCCGGCTGGGGAACAACTTGCCAAGTTCTCTCGGCTCAGGGATGTTGGCGTTCCCCCATGAAGGGCATGATCTCTAATGTACAGGAGTTGAGAGCGGCCTTCCAAGTTCTCCTGGCCTTCCAGTCTCTCATCCGGTCCCGTTCGGTCCTTCTGAAGATGCACAATGTCACTGCTGTGGCTTACGTGAGGAAGCAGGGAGGGACTCGCAGTCTGGGGCTTCTCTCGGAAGTCGCACCAATTATGTAGTGGGCTCAGTCCAATTTCTTGAATCTCACTGCCATGTATGTACCGGGTCGTTCCAACCTTCAGGCGGATTACCTCTCCAGGACTCGCCTAGACAACAACGTGTGGTCCCTGTCACAATCAGCTTTCCAGAGCTTGACGAAGTGGGCCTTTCTTCCCCAGATGGATTTATTTGTTACACCGGAGAATGCCAAACTCCCGAAGTTTGTTTCCAGGTCCCCAAGCAGTGGCGTCAGAGGCAATCACCTCGGAATGGACAACGGCTCAGCGGGGAGCGAGTCACGATCTTGGCGGTGCTTCCCAACTGGCCGAAACGCCCCTGGTATCCCCTGCTGCGACAGCTGTGAGGGGGGACCCCTTTCCGATGCCGATGTCAAAGGATTTGCTGACTCAAGGTCCGCTGTTCCATCCCACTCCCGACAAACTCTGCCTGACGGCATGGATCTTGAAAGGCGGCAGATGAGGGAGCTGTGGTGCTCGGAGGCCGTGCTGGACACCCTGCTGCATGCACAGAAGCTCACCACCAACCGTACTTACAACAGTTTTTCTCCGGAAACTCCCCAGGTGTGCCATGTCCTGGATTTTCTGCAAAAGGGCCTCGATCTGCACCTGAGCCTAAGAACTTTGAAGGGTCATGTTTCTGCCATTTCTGCCTTCACGGGGATCCTCTAGTAATAAAAATTTTCAAAGCAGTTCTGAGAGTACAGCGTCCACAGAAGCCGTTATTTCCTAAATGGGACCTGCCCTTGGTCCTTGATTTTCTGGCCTCTGCAGAGTTCGGGGACGGCCTGTCTCTCTGGAAACTGACGTTGAAGATCGTCTTTTTGGTGGCTATCTCCTCGGCTAGGAGGGTATCCGAAATTGCAGCCCTAGGATGCAAAGAACCTTTCACCACTTTCTTGGCAGACAGGGTGGTACTGGTGCCAATGCTGGGATTCATTCCTAAGGTCGCTTCCTGCTTTCATATCAATCAGGAGATCGTTCTTCCCTTCTGTGACCCCAATGGGGCTGATCAGCTGGCTTGCCTGTACGTGGGTGATGCCTTACGAGCCTACCTTGATGCTACAGCGTCCCTTCGGAAGTTGGATCAACTGTTCGTGATACCAGCTGGTCCCAGGAAAGGCTTGCGGGCCTCGACTAGAACTATCTCCACCTGGATGGTGAAGGTAATTACCTTAGCGTATGGGGCTGCGGGGTTGGAAGTTCCTGGGCATACGACGGCGCATTCAACCAGAAGTGTCTCAACTTCGTGGGCAGCTATGAGCGGTGTCTCACCGGAGATGGTCTGCAAGGCAGCTACATGGTCCTCTGTTCGTACATTTATGCTGGTTATTGCCTCTTCCTCTGTTTGCAATTAAATCACTAGCATTGCCGTCCTTGTGTTGTTGCAAGTTATTTCCCACTCGTGTGCCGTCATGAAGCAGTCAGGGAAACATGAAAATTGTATTTCATACTTAACGCAATTTTCCTTTCCTGACGGCTCCATGTCGGCAGTTTGCCACCCAGTCAGGAGTTGCTATATATGTAACATATTGGCTGGGGGGAGGCTCAAACTTATGAGCTAACGGTCCTATCAGATTGGGGGGCGGAGCCGATACCCACTCGTGTGCCGACATGGAGCCGTCAGGAAACTAAAATTGCTGTAAGTATGAAATACAATTTTCCTGTTCCTTTCCCTCTCCATAAGCCCAGGTGGTTCCTTGCTGCTCCTCTTTTTGGAATTTGTAGCATGGCAGTGATTTTACTTGCTATACAATCAATGCACCTTCAAGTCAAGTGCATGCATTTATTCTCTCCATACTTTATTCTTTGCTTTCATCTTTCTTTTTTACCGCTGTTTGTGTACCTTTTTTCTTTCCTCCTTTTTCTACTATCTTTTTTTTTTCTCTCTCTCTCAAGGGGGACTGCCCTTCAGCTTTCTTTCCACGCTTATGATGTCCCTTAATTGGCTTTCATTAAATGTTCAGGTCCCGCCCATAAATGAGTGAAAGTGTTTCACTATTTGCAGAAACATGTACACATACTGTAGCTTGTTGCAAGAACCCCATTTTATCATTCTCTTCTACACCCAAACATTTTGATGCCCATTATCCCCATGTTTTTCATGCCACTGTCTCCTCCAAGCATCGGGGTGTTCTAATTGCTTTTCAAAAAACTTCTCCCAATCCAGAGGGTAGAATGTTTGCTTCTTCAAGAATCTTTGCAGGACACCAAGCTTATGATTTTGCCTTACTGTGCTCCGAATTTTAACCCTGGTTCTTTCCTTTCCCATGTTTGCTCTCTGCCAACCCATCATCAGATAGGTACTCTTTTGCTTTGTGGTGACTCCAACTTGGTGTTAATGCCAAGCTGAACAAATCTCCATCTTCCTCCTCTCCATTGGGCCGGGGAGCAAACGGTTCAATATTTTCCTTACACAACATGATCTGATAGACATTTGGAGATGACTTCACCCTTTAACTAAAGATTATACATTTTATTTGCACCCTCACAATTCTCACTTTAGAATTGACCATGTGTTTATGCCTTTATGTACCCTGGTCTGATCATGACCCTCTGCTTATCATTTGTCATTCCATTTTACAGTGTCCTTTGTCCTCTTTCTGGACCTTGAATGATTCCTTACTCTCTTTTAGACATATTGTTTCTGAGATTCAAGCTAGATCTTTAGAATTCTTTTAACTCAATGAGGACTACTCATTGAGTTTCCTCAGTGACTACGCTATGGAAAGCTTACAATGTGTTACTATGTGGGCACATAGAGGAAGCTTCAAAACGTAAAAAATAATGCCTTTACCATATACAAACGTTAGAATTAGAATTAAAGCTAGCCTCTGCAACCTTTAAGAAGTCCCCCTCCTAAGTGAATAAACAGCTCCTTATTCAACTCTGCTCAGAACTGGATCTCCTGGAGCAAGTCAAGGGCTTCCTGCGTTGAACACAACAGGGGTTCTATGCCAAAGGCAATAAGCTGCCCAACAGCTGATCCTGGAGAAACTCTGTCACCATCTTGCTAATTTGTACTGTTCTTCTCTACCCTTTAGCCGAGAGGAGACTGCTGCCTTTCTCAGTCGTCTTTTTATTCTTGGCCATTCCCTCTCCCAAAGGGAACTGAAGGATGCTGATATCCTTTTTTCCGATAACCTGGCTCCTTGCGTTGTTCATCTCTTCAACCGCGTTAAAGACGGGGGCCCTCTCTCATTCCACCATGTTGACAGTTATTATTGATATGGGCCTGAAACCTAACAAAGATCTCCACAGCTGGTCAAACTACTGCCCATTCTTGTTGCTCAATGTGGATGTGAAATTATGACAAAGAATCTAGCCAAGAGATTGAACTCTTTTATTCCCTCCTTAATCAAGAGGGACCAGGTAGGCCCTATCCCTAAACGTTAGGCAGGGGATTCAACTTATTCTTTAGGCCCAGTTCCACTTCTGAGAGCTTATGCTGCTCTCCTTAGATATCTCCTTTTGTTACTCATACGCAGAGGGACTCGGCTAGGCAAGATTGATTCTTTTTATCTTGGCTTTCAAACTCCTTGTGGAAGCGATCCGTTCTAGTGTGGATGTTAAGGGTCTGGAGTTCACGAAGAATGAGCACAAGCTTTCCATCTTCATGGACGATATTTTGCTTTCTCTTACTGCACCTCACACTTCCCTTCCAAACTTGTGAGCTGTTCTGGATGACTTCACTGCCCTCTTAGGACTTTGGGTGAATCAATCAAAATCAACAGCTATGTCCGTGTCTCCTGTAACTTTGGCTTCACTGTAATCTTCTTATGCTTTCCGTGGTTGGATACCCTGCCCCATTTAGGCATTACTTTGACGTTGCACTATGATGCATTATATCAGGCTAACTTCCCCACATTAATATTACTTACTTCCCAAAATTGTTATATGCTTTCGAAACCCTTCCATTAGCCATTCCAGCTCACATTCTTCGGATTCATCAGACAAAGGTGCTTCATTTAATATGGGGTAGGTCTAGACCACGCATTAATAGACATATCCTTTTTACCCCCAAGGCTGTGGGAGGTTTAGAGGTCCCTAATCTTCATAAATAATATTTAGTGGTGAATATTGCAAACCTTTCCCACCTTCATGACATTGTGGAGACACCTTATGGGCCTTTCTAGATTTGTTGGACTGCCATCCTCTTCCTTTGTCCTATTTACCATGGATTTCCTCTCCCCTTTGTCATAAATCTTTCGGGCTGACTATGACCCACACCCTACATCTATGGGATTCTGTTAAATTTTTGGGTAACTATAAGGTAAAGATGACAGCCACGCATGCACGCAAATGTCCCTATAGAACTGGGCGGAAATATGCTGTGGTACGCATGCGCACACAATCAGAAATACGCACAAAGACGCACAAACGGCAGGCTCACAGGAAGTAACACAACAGGCACAAAGGAATTACCTATAGGATTACCTATTTAAACGAGCCTGCCCTGCTCACTGTGCTGATGGTCTTCCAGCTGTGTGTGTTTGTTCCCTGTGCCCGTGATCCTGTTGAAGACTTTGCCTGTAAGTCGGATTGTTTGGACTCCTCTTGATTGCAGCCTGCCCCTGACCTCGGCCTGTATCCTGGACTTCTTTATTGCCTCACGATTTTGTACCTTGCTGCCCGGCTGGCTCTAATCCTCAGCTATCTTTGACTCCGTTCCTGCTTCCTGAATTGGCTGATCTGCTCCCGGACTTTCCTGCACCTGTGCTTGATCCCGCCTGTGACACTTGTGCTCCTTGCTGTCCTTTCACACCCTGTTCTCACCTCCAGGGGGTGTAGGACGAGAGAAGTAAGAGACGCCTCCTCAACTATCGGTCTCTCTCACCAGGTATGTGATACCGTGTTTCCCCGAAAGTAAGACCTACCCTGAAAATAAGACCTAGCACTATCTTCAGGGATTACAGACATCCCTGAAGATAGTGCTAGCCTCAGCTGCCTCCCGCCCACTCGCAAGGCACGCCCACGCACACACGCCCGCACGCCTGGCTCCCTGGACGGCAGAGCGGACAGCTGCAGCCAGGTAAGACATCCCCCGAAAATAAGACCTAGTGTCTTTTTTCGTAGAAAACAAAATATAAGACACTGTCTTATTTTCGGGGAAACACGGTAGTAACCTTGTATCCATGAATTTCCCCCTATTATGGCTCTCCCCCTCTCCCGTTCTCTTTCCCAGCTGGGAGGCCCTGCTCTAGTTAAAATGGTGGTCTGATCATGGTTTTCATAATATGTATTCTTTACTTACCCCCAATGGGATTAAATCAATCCAACTTCTCTGGGACTTCTACTCTATCCCCTTATAAGAACACTTTCGCTATATGCAGTTATGTCACCTCCGACACAAGGTGCTTCGTTCTCACCCAATGCCCTATACCTTGATGCCTTTTGAACACAAATGTAGCTCTGGTTCTTGTGGTCCTGGACTGATTTCTATAGTTTATACCTTATTGGTATCTTTAGCCTGCTAGGCTGTATCAAACCCACTGTGAGGAGGATCTCAATTGGTCCATTTCGTCTGACAATTAGCAAGATATATGGCTGGCAACAGCTCAAGGTTCTAGGTATGTCTTGATATTAGGGAATCTGTATAAGGTTCTCTACTGATGGTGTTATACTCCAACTCGACCTGCCCGTTTTGTGCTGGGCTAGTCCCCTCTATGCTTTTGGGGTTTGCTCCCACCTGGGTGCTATAATATCTGGTGGTTCTGTCCTGTGGCTAAACATTTATGTATTAGGATTCATAACCTTATTTGGTCACTGCTCCATGTGAACCTTAGTAGGGATCCCTGTAAAGCTCTTCTCAATAAATCTCTTCCTACTCTGCTTAGGTCTGACCGTGTTTTAGCATTTCATGTTTTTACAGGCACCAAACTGATCATAGCTAAATCCTGGAAGACCCCTGCCTTGAATTTGATCTAGCTTTGATGACTACTTAATGTTGTCTCTTTATTTGACGGTAACACTACCCCCTGCGACTCTTGTCTTCGTCTTTCTTCTCCCATTTCTTAGAACTTTGATATCCTTTTGTTTCCCTACTTTCTCTCTTCCTTTTTATCTCTTTTGTGTTTTTGACTATTGGTTTCCCTCTTTCTCTTTCCTTTCCCTCCTTTTCTCCTCCTAGAAATTTGAGTTGCCTCCTGTTCTGCAGAGTGTGAATATTTTGACTTTGGCAGCCCTTGCCCTCTGGTCCTTCCATTTTCCTACTTCATTTGCTGTCACCAAATGTGTGACGACGGCACATGGGTTGATGTAATGCTACATTATCTTTGTTCTGCATGCTTTTTGTGTTTGCTCTTCTTTGTTCTTCAATAAACATTTGTAAAAAAGAAAATGTGTATGTTGAAAACATTGAATATAATGACATGAGGTAATTATTTAAACCATACCAACAGATATAACAGTCAGTGGCCATCATCTAATGCTTAATTAGGGAACAACTTTAAGGTTAGAAATTAGACAAAATTTCACAGAGAAAGAGTGGGCCTACCTCCATGGGTTAAGTGCTTGGGTTGAAAATAACAAAGATATACTCACCTGAACCTCAGAGCCAGCTGGGGTTATGGTGGCCACACAAACAGTGCCAGAGGGCTGCTGGTTGTGTACCAAGATTCTACAGGAATACTGTGTCTTCTTGGGCACTCTTTTTACTTACCTTTGCTCTGATGGTCTAAAGTCCTTGCAAGTCATCACGCCCAATACAGTGTATTGGACAAGAGGACGCTGAGGGACATTCAATTGCTAGAGCAGCGAAAGAGACAGGCTGCAGGGACCGATCTAGCAGCCAGCTGGCTCTGAGGTTCAGGTGAGTATATCTTTGTTATTTTCATCCCTAGACAAAAACAAGCATGTAACCCTTGCAGTGCAGAGGTAGGCCCACTGCAAGGGTTAAGAATATTTCTGCCCAGAGTTCTTCTTTATGACTGGGTTTTAGTAGTTACCTAGTTTGGCTTATTTTTTTCAAACTAATTTTCTTTGCTGTCAATGCCTTTTCTCTTTGAGAATGATTTTTCCTATGATCTTTCATAATGGATCTTTATGCGGTACAAGTAATTTTTAGGAGGAGAGTAGAGAGCACAAATGTGAAAGCAATGATTTCTGAAAGGGCTGTAATAGCAGTGATCTTTAGCAATCTTACGTAATGTGTCTCAAGTCTATGGCTGTCTTATAAAGCATGTTGCTAGTTTCCAACAACTCCAACAGAATGTTTGCAGTAGCACCTGCGAAATGCAGAATGCCGTTTAAAATGTAACATGACATGTATACAGGTCTCAGGGGCTGCTGTTGCACCTTTTAAGTGTGGGGGGGTGTGCTAAAAATGTGGATCAACTGTCTGTTTTTACCACCCCCTTATTGCTCGCCTGAATGAGGCCCTACTGAAACACAAGCGTCTGACACTAGCAAATATCACCTACAGGTGAAGGTATTCTAAATGTAAGCGAACACTTATGTTTTTTCTTCCCACACAATTTTAATTGCCACTCACATTTACGCTTGCAAACTATAAAAATGCACAGACACCAGCTGAAAGTGCACAGACAACAGCTGACAAAGTAGGGACACCAGGTGACAATGCACGGACACCAGGTGACAATGCACAGACACTAGGTGACAATGCACAGACACCCGATGGCAATGCACAGACACCAACTGACAATTAATGAACACCAGCTGACAATGCACGGCCACCAAATGACAATGTACAAACACCTGCTGACAAGGCACGGACACCAACTGAAAATGCACATTCACCAGCTGACAATGCACGGACACCAACTAACAATGCACGGACATCAATGGGTTTTCTTTTCCTGTTTGATCATCTATAGCAGTGCTCCCCAACCTTTTTATCGCCGCGGACCGGTCAACGTTTGCTCATTTTACCGTGGCCCGGTGAGGGGGGGACGTTGATTGTTTATATTTTAGATTGTTTTGATTTAATAATTTTAATTTAATTGTATTTAAACATGCCTTCAAAATAAAATAGTTACACCAAAAAATGAAAGCATTGGAATTCTTCACCTATTCCACCACCCACAAACTGGGCGAGATTACGTTAAAATTTGTGACCACGTCACTGGTCACACATTCTAACGTAGTCTCAAACTTTGATAGATCACATGCCTACCTGTAATCATTTAATCAGAGAAATAGATTATAATAGGGAACATTACAGTGTAATATTCCCCATTATAATCCACTTGTCTAATTACAAGAAAAAGCATGAAATAGCTGTACACAACTACTATCCCCCTCGCCACATATCTATGACCCCTTTACAACCCCCCATCCA
>NW_017307328.1:145513-158457 GCF_000935625.1 Nanorana parkeri
TATCTATTACCCCTCTATAACCCCCCTATCCAGATATTTCTCACCCCTCTACAAACTCCCCCATCCAGATACCGACCGACATATCTGTACCCATCTGCTGCTGCCTCCTCTCCCCCCTCCCGCGCTCGGACTTACCCAGCCAGGGAGTTGTGTGCACTCACTGCAGGGGGCGGGGCTTGTGACACACACGTCTCCTGTGACTCACCTCCCCTCCCGCCGCCTGTTACTATGTACGCGGCCGGGAGAGGAGGTGAGTCACAGGACCCGCCCCCTCACTGTGAAGCCTGTCGGCAGTGCGGGGCCCCGCGGCCCGGTACCATTTGATCCACGGACCGGTACCGGTCCGCGGCCCGGGGGTTGGGGAACACTGATCTATAGTGCTTGTTCATAGTACCTGAGTGGTCAAGTGCCTGTAGCAAAACGCCTGTTATTCCATAAAGTACAGGGGCTTCTTTTCAGGAAAAAAACATTTTGGCCCCATAGACTTTAATGTGAGTGCCTGAAAAATGCTTGAAAAACATATTTACTAGACATGTGCGATTCGTTTAGTTCAGAAACGAAATTCAGATGCAATTTCGGAGATTCGGATGTATCCAAATTCCGAATTATACTGTAGATGTAACTAATGCAAACGAATCCGAATTTCCAATTACGAAATTCGTTAGCGGTAGTCTGTACGAATTGTCGTTGCGTGTTCGTATCATTTGTTCGTTGCATATGTGCTATGACACCTCTGTGATCTTTGACAGCTGGTGAGCACAGCTCACTCCGCCCATCTGTTTACTTTTGGGCAGGAGATGTAATTTTGCTGCAAGTTTTCATCGGGTTCGGACGGTCGTCGTGCGGCGGGACTTTTTTTCATTTCAGGGGGTCGGCGGGCATCATGGAGCCTTTTTTAATTTTTTTATTAAAGGAATAGTCAAAAATTGACTCTGGTTTTTTTTTTTTTTAATTAAAGGATTTCTTCTAGAAGTGTGGTTTGTTTATTTGCATAGAATTTAAGCCTTTAGTGAATGAGTAGGGGTACCCCTTACTCATTCACAAGGGGTGGGCGGCGGCATCTGGGTACCCCGATGCAAATAAGCCCTCTTGCCCGCAGTCCCCCACAACCATCGGGTCAGGGTTGTGGGGAAGAGGCCCTTGTCCCCTCGAAAGCATGTGGCCTGGTAAGCAATGTGGCCTGGCGATCGAGCGGGACCTTAACTTTATTGCTATCACATAGGAAGCTAATAAGCCCCCATGTGATAGCCAATATACAATGACAGGTCCTCTTTATGACAACATCAGGGGTCTCTAAGACCCCTAATGTCACCTTAGGACCCTGAAAGAAGCTGATGAAGCAGAGAACTGCTTCACCAGCTTCTACTCTGGCTATAGCAGCCAGAGAAATAACAGCTAAAGGTGGAAGTGATGTAATATACATCGCGTTCACCTTTAGAGAGAGAGGAGAGATCAGCAGTGGGAGAATGCTGATCTCTCCTCATTCTCAGGCTAGAAGGCCGTTGTGCCGATCCGCAGGGGGGGACAGCGGAGTCCGGGATAACCCACAGCAGCTGTGGAGGGGGACGAGCGCGGCAGCAGAGGGGTGGCGTATTGTACATTGCAATGCAAGTACCTGTATGTAACAGCCAGTACCAGCTGTTACATTCCTTGCAGGATTCTGCTCATGAGAACAAAAATTACGTACAAGTACATCCACCCGCCGGGAAGCGTCCGCCCATGTATTTACAGTGGGCGGACGGCAAGCGGTTAATGGCATAGTGCAAAGACACCCAGCAATCCATAGCAATCAATCAACTTCCGTTTTAACCAGTTATGTAATAAGACAGTTGAAATATTATTTCTGACCAGTTGCTATGGGTTGCTGTACTTTATACAACATTCATTCATTATTTAAAGCAGAACTCCAGGTAAAAAAAATTTAAAACATTTTTACCCAGAGTTCTGCTTTAAATTAAAACGGAACTCCAGCCTTACCTTTTTTTCTCACACTTGTTGCAGACCTTCTGTGTTGAAACTAATTGCTCTCAATTCCCTGCAAACTTGCATCTCCACAATATAATCCTTTGAAGCTGCACCAGTTATAAACCCAGCTACATTTTCTATCTGAACCGTACTGTTGTTAGGAAAGGGGCTAGCTTATCCAAAAATAAGTACTATCCTTGTCGCATTCCTTACCGATATGTCCCTTGTAGTGGGGGGTACTTGCAGTGACTGCGGATGGCGCCACGAATGTCAGCAAAATTGATGCTGGTGACATTTCTACAATTTTGCTGGCTTATCCAAAAGCCCCCTTACTGGACCTTCTAAGCCTACCGGCAAAGACTCAAATGCCATGCAGTGCATTATGGCTTTTTTAAAGAAAATTACCAGTTACATTTGGACATAAATTCACTGTAAAAATTAATTTTGAAACCAATTTGTCATACATCCATCTTTTCTGTACATATCATATTTGTATTATGAATGGTCCTTAAATGTGGAGTATACTCATTTACCATCTTAAACCCACAGACATAAGTCCCTCTCCATATGAAGACACTTGTAGCTGTCATACTATATGTGTCAAGCAGCAGTCATTTTGTCAACCGAAACCAATGTTAAGCCTATGTCCATTTTTTTATTTCTTTGCTTTTAAGTACTTTAACCACTTGCCGTCCGCCCGTTGTAAAAAAACGGACGGACATGGATGTTAACTGGTTAAGAAAAAGATGGTATTCTAGCTGGAGGAGGTGGTTGCTACTTTGCTTGGTTACAATGGAACAGTTATACTATATGACACAGTTTAGCAAGAACTGCATTTGAAATCAACCAACTGTTAGGACTATGCTTTTTAAATACTTGTGTTCAGGGGCAATTTGCTGACACTTGTCTAACTCTTTGTTGTTTGTTTACTAATCGGTCATCCAACAGCCTTCAACCTCCAAGTTGTTTGTCTTCTATGTGGTTATCTGTTGGTTGGTAGCCAGTTGGTCCCTCATCTACTGGGTAATAATCCCGATTGTTCATCGATGGCTCTCTTGCATCCTGCCCCTTCTGTTTTCTTTAGTATTACCTCACCTGCTGCTTTTTCCTTTGCATCTGCTATCTACTATGGTTCTCTAAGTCAACCTGTTCCTGCTGCTTCCAATATGTACTCTTAGTTCTCCTGTACACCTGTTGCTTTTGCCACTACTTCTTCCTCTGATGTTTTCTCTGGGTCATACTGCACTACAGAAATCCCTTTCTTGGCCCCACCATATCGACAATAATTTTATTTATACCCTATGAGAAGCAATGTACTAGTGTGTGCTTCTCTGTGATTCTGAACTTATTTCCAGTGCCGTTACTGCCTGTTCTGTCCATAGAGTAGTCCTTATTAACCCTGTCTTCACCAGGTTTCTTACACTACTCCTAAGGGCTAGTTCACACCAAGCGCGTTCCAAGAACAAGCCTTCATCATCATCATTCTCCTTCTCCCAGATGCAGAGTAGTGAACTGTCATGAGCAGCTGCAGATGTGCCCATATCTTCCTCATACAGCTAATCTTGCCATTGCTCCGCAAACTGGCAATGAGGAGTCGGGTGAATTATTTTAGAGCACCATCAGTAACTTTGTGCAGGCGGAAGCGTAGAAATTAAAGTGACATTAAAGTCAAACTTTTTTTTGCCCCTTCCCAATCCTGCTGTAGGGACTTACCTTAAATGATGCCTCTTGATTCGATCATCTTTTTCTCTACTGTCCTTTTCAGCTGTCCCTCCAGGGCTGGTGCGGATCTCCAATCCAGCGCTGACTCCTCTGTCCTCCTCTGACGTCCCGGAGTCTGTGCGGATGCACGCTGCTCCAAAGACTTGCCTTGTGTCTCTCCTCTTCTCTGCTAGCAGTAGCTATATGCAAAAACCACTGAGGATTTATTACCCCTTTAACCACCTGCTGTCCGGCCGTTGTAATTAAACGACCGGACAGCGGCTTCTTGAATGCGGGTGGGCGTCTTTAGACGTCCTCCACACCCACGCTCGTGCGCGCCCATGAGCGCGGAGACTGTGCCCGCACTGTCCATTGGACAGTGCTGTATCCAAAACAAGGTATAGAGCCAGTGAAATGGGCTCTATAACTTGTGATCGAGCTGTGACTAATCACAGCTGTCAAAAAAGTAAACAAAGGCTGCGGTTTGCAGCCTTGTCTCTTTCTCCTCTCTCACACACCCTTGGGTTGTGAGAGAGGAGATTGAGAGCTTCAGAGATTGATTCAAGTAAGAATTTAAAGTGACACACACACAAAATACACTGGCAGTGCAGATCACAGTGCCATCAGTGCATCCACACTGTCAGTGTGATTGAAAGTGTCAGCAGTGCAATTGACTGTCACAGCGCCCGGTTAGGTTGGATCTCAGCTGCGGATGTCACGGGAAGTGGTATGAGAGAAGGTGGTTCAGTCAGCGGATCCCGTTACACTCAGTGCGGCGGGATTACCGTGGGCATCATATGCCACCTGGGGACTAGGAATGGGTAGGACCTATTTAGGCAATTTTGGGTTAATAACGGTAAGGGTAGCAATGGAAGTACGGGAAGGACCAGGTTGAGGAGGTAGCAGAGTAGTCACCTCTAATTGCAAGCATGCTCAGCAATTCTGAACAGGGTACTCCTAAATTGTCCCACAATACTAACATGCGATAATCAGCAGTATGAGTTATGCCAGGGTTAGAGTTCTCTTTAACTGTAACACAATACTAATTTGCATTAAGCAGCAGTTATTGTTAGAGTACGCCTTAATTGTATCACAATCCTAATATGCGACAATCATCAGTATGAGTTATGCCAGGGTTAGAGTTCTCCTTAACTGTAACACAATACTAATATGTATAAACGAGCAGTTTTGGTCAGAGCACTCCTTAATGGTATGACAATCCTAATATGCAACAATCAGCAGTATGAGTTATGCCAGGTTAATGCCTCCAGAGGTTGAAGGGAGATAGGCTCCAACAGTTCAGAGCGTTACCAGTGCAGGAACGACAAGCAACTATCACAGCTATTTGTTGAAGCCTTGCAGCAGAGGCAGCAGGTTGTTTGCCTCCATAGCCAGGTACTTGCAGTTAGATGTGGTCCCGATTGAAGGGGAGAGGTGTGCCGCCTGGTTGCACTGTTATGCTGTGTCCGGGTTCCAATTGGGGGCTGGTGTCAGAGCGGGGTCGTCTCCAGGCTGCAGGGAGACCGAGTGCTTCGGCTATCGCAGAGGTTGCGGGGTTCGCTGTCCGTCACTCGACAAACCAAATTAAGAGAACGCTGAGTGATCGGAACAGCTGGGTATTTACGTGCGGGGCCGCGCCCCGTGGGAGGAGCGCGGCGTGACGTCACCCTAGAGACGGCATGCCGCGGAAGCGAGGAGACGCTCCGGCCGAATCCATGACATTGACAGCGTCAGCAGTGTGCGTCACAGTACTATCATTGAGATTTGAAATCGTCAGTGCGATTAACAGTGCATATCGCAGTGTCATCATTGTGATTCGAAGTGTCAGCAGTCCGATTCACAGTGCCAGCAGTGTACGTCACAGTTTCATCAGTGAGATTTGAATTGTCCCTGCGATTTACAGTGTCTCAGTGCCTACCGCAGTGTCATCAGTTTGATTCACACTGTCAGTGTAATTCAAATTGTCAGCAGTGTGATTCAAAGTATCATCAGTGAGATTTAAAGTGCCAGTGTGATTCACAGTGCTGTCCAGTGCCTTCAAGAATACCCACTAATAGAGTAACAGCAGTGAGGAGGCGTTTCAAATTCTTAGCATGTCTAGTGAGAGTGATGGAGAGGCCTCCCTGTCAGATTCTGGATCAGAGTATGAACCTGTGCTTTTTACGGATGACCTATTGAATTTGATTGTAAACCAAACCAACCTTTATTATCAATAGTTCACTGTAAGAAACCCAAATTCTTCCTATTCCAGACCATTTGAGTGGAGACCACTTACTATTTCTGAATTTAAAATCTTTCTCGGCCTAATTCTGAATATGGGACTCACCAAAAAAAATTTACTTAATTCATACTGGTCTACACACCCAATCCACCACATACCCCTATATTCTGCACCGATGTCCAGGACAAGATTTAAAATGATAATAAGATTTCTGCATTTCGGCGACAATTTGATTTGCCCACCCAGACGTGACCCCACATATGATAAGCTCCAAAAGATAAGGCCACACATTAAAAAATTTCCACCAGATTTTCTGAAATTTATACCCCCAGCAAAATATTTGCATTGATAAATTCCTCATTCATTTCACTGGCAGGCTTATAAAACAATATCTCCCGAGCAAACTTGCCAGGTATGGGGTGAAACTATATAAGCTTTGTGAAAGAGACACCAGATACACATATGACTTCCGTGTGGATGAAGGGAAGGATAGTCATCTGGAGCCCCCTGGATGCCCATCGTATATGGGAGTCAGTGGTGAAATTGTATGGGACCTATTGTCACCCCTATTCAACCATGGATACCACCTCTATGTGTACAATTTTTACAGCAGTGTGCCCCTGTTCAAACACCTCTACCTCCAACAAACTACAGCCTGTGGTACAGTGCAATCAAATCGGGTTAGCTTTCCACAAAATCTAGTCCACAAGAAACTGAAAAGGGGGGAGTCAGCCAGTTTGAGAAATTACGAACTTTTAGCCCTCAAATGGAAAGACAAACGGGATGTTTACATGCTGTCATCAATTCACCTTGACACCTCTGTGGAAATCCAAGGAAGATCTGATCTTTCCCAAAAACCTCTGAGTGTCCACAAATACAATCTCTATATGGGTGGTGTAGACTTCAATGACCAGATGTTGCAGCCCTACTTGGCAACCAGAAGATCCATTCACTAGTATAAAAAAGTTTCCATTTATCCTTTTCAATCGGCTATGTACAATTTATACGTAATTTACAAGTCTGCACTCCAATATCAAGAGGACATCATTACAGGCCTGATTTCCCGGGAAGGCCTTGCTGCTGAAAGTCTTCAGTCGGATGCAGTCAGCAGGCTGCACGAGAGACACTTCCCTGATAAGATTCCTTCCACCCAAGTAGACCGGATACCCCCCCGAAAATGCTGCATGTGTACGTAGCAAGAGAGGAAATAGACGGGACATACGTTACTATTGTGCATACTGTCCCTCAAAACCTGGCCTCTGCATCAAAGATTGCTTCCGCCTCTACCATACCTCACTGTGATATTAGTTAGACATGTGTGATTCGTTTCGAAACGAAATTCGGACAAAATTTCGGAAATTCGGAGATTCGGATGTATCCGAATTACAGCTAAAACTAATGCAAACTAATCTGAATTCCCGATTTCCCGAAATTCGTTAGCGGTAGTCCAGACGAAATTTCTTTTTGGACGATATTTAGTTGCAGCAAAATTACATATAAATTTTTTTTTTTTACAGTCTGCAGAAGATGAAAAAAAAAAGCGTGAGGTCCCCCCCCCCCAATTCATACCAGACCCTTTAGGTCTGGTAGGAATGTTAGGAGGGACCCTCCCCAGAGTTGAAACAAAAAAAGTGCGTGGGGTTCCCCCTTAATATCCTTACCAGACCCTTAAGGTCTGGTAGGAATTTTAAGGGGGAACCCCAGCCCCAAAAAAAGGGGGGGGGGGGGAACGATTTAAAGGATTTTATCAAAAGTCTGTATTTGTTACTAACTATTTGATTTAACCCTTTAGTGAATGGGTAGGGGTACCCCTTACTCATTCACAAGGGGTCGCATCTGGGTGCCCCCTTATTTAAAGGGGTACCCTGATGCAAATAAGCCCCCTCCGAGTGCCAACAATCATCCCACGTTCAAAGGCTGTTAAATCGCGTTGTTTACCCATATCTTCAGAAAAAAATCACTTCTACTGTCGTGGTAAACAACCTGCTTCCCTATTTATAATGGTCTGGCCCTCTAGCAACTTCAGCGTGAAATTATAGCTAATTTGCCTACAAACGTCAGGTGGTCATAATAATCTGGCCACTCAGTGTATATACCATAGTGTTGTAGACTGTATAACTTTAACAGATTCTAATTCATTTACATTTATTTGGATTTTTTTTACTAAAGAAATGTAACAGAACACATTTTGGCCTAAATGTATGAAGAAATTATTTATTTGAAATGTTTCATTAACGTAATGTAAGGGCGAAAACATTTTTTCTACATTTTTAACCTCCCTGGCGGTAATCCCGAGTCTGGCTCGGGGTGAATTTTCAATGCTAGGAGCGGTTGCAGAGAAAAGTAGTATTTTTTCTTTATATAGTAAAAAATAAAAACCACAGTGGTAATTAAATACCACCAAAAGAAAGCTCTATGTGTCCCAAAACAATGGTATAAAAGTAATTTCAGTACAGCGTTGTATGACGGAATAAATGTCAGTCAAAGTACTGCAGCGCTGAATACTGAAAAATGGCCTGGACAGAAAGGGGGTGTAAACACCCCGGTCAGCAAGTGGTTAAATGATGTTGTGGGATGAGGGAGAGAGCACCAGCAAAGAGGGAGGGGACAACTGTCAGGGCGAAACAAATTGCCAGAGATGTTCTTGTAGTTGCAGCTTACTGCCAAGTGGGCTCCAGTGATGGGGAGGGTGGGATGATGAGGTGGCAGACCATACATGGGTCCCTGAGATTGTACATAAGGAAAGTGAGGGAGGTAGGATGTCATCACACTATTCCACTGGATGACACTGCCAGTGCTCCACAGGTGTAGTCCACTAGACTCTCCAGTTCTGCTCTGCAGAAGCTAGTGTTATACAGCATTGCTGCTTTTCACTATAATGTATTGCTGGGACTTGTAGTCCTGCATAGCTGGTGGTATTCTGTATTGGTGTATAATGATTATACAGCAATGCAGAATAGCAAGTCCCAGCAATACATTATATTATTAAGTAGGGATGCACCAGTGCCAATACCGGGCATTTTCACGAGTAGTCGTGAAAATGCCCTGATACTAAGCGCAGATACCGGTGTTCTGACAAGAACGCTGACCTAGTCGAATTTGCCGAATGTTGTTTGACCACGATCTTGGATTCTATTTCTGTACCTCACTGCCCACCTGGTTTGACCTCGGCCCTGTCTGACCTGATCTAGTCTCTGAACTCCTGCCTGCATGGTGTGATCACCATTGGCACCCGTGCCACTCGCTATTCACTCAGATTCTGTTCTCATCAGATTCACTCAGATTCTGTTCTCATCTCCAAAGTCTTTGGGACACGAGGTGCAAGGGAAGCCTCCTCATCCAACCAGTCTCCAATCAGGTGCCAATCAGCATGTAGAAGGTCTCTGTGGGGCAGAGATTTTCTCTTCATGGGCAGACCGAGTGGTGGCTGACCCCACACCTTCTTGTGTCATTATAGGTCATATGCGACAAAGGCACCAACCTTCTGTCCACCCTTCAGCTGTGAAAGATCATATATGTGCCTTGCCTGGCACATGTCTGGTGGTGCAGTGGGTCCTGGAAATTTGTGGCAGATAAGCTCATTCATACTGTTGTGACTGCGTAAGGACAAATGCATTCAGGCCATCAAGCAGGCCATCAAGCAGAGGGGCCACCCTTTTGGATCTGCATTACAAAGGAATTCCAGAGCTCATCCTGCCCACACAGAGGGGGAACAATGTGCAGTCTGGAAAAGGAACTGCAGAGGAACCTCCTAATGGCTTTTCCAGAAAGTGTCAGGATCCCCTTTCATAGCCAATATGCCTCAGACTCTCAGGTCAGTAAAAGGAGGAGTAGCAGTGGCAGTGGCTGCCTAAGCAAGACTTCCAAGTCCTTCCTCATGCATCACCCAGACCTGGTGGCTGGCAGCAGTGACAGCCAGAGCATAACTAATATGATCAGTGATTATATGGGGTCAAAGGAAAATGTGGATACCCTTGGAAAGGGCAATGCTCTTAACTACCAGTTGCTGTAGCTGCCCAGCATGCAATCAAGCTGCTGGACTACCCTGCAGCCAGTGGGCTTTCAGTCTGGGTATTTAGTGTAGCAGGAGGTTTTGTATCAGAAAAAAGAATCCAACTGTCCCCACACACAGATGATAACCTTATCTTTATTTAAAAAATCAACCAGTCTTGGATTAGCAATGAGTACAAAAGCCTGCAGCTGATGCTAATTATTAAATGTCTTCTTTATTTCTGGCCCGAAAACATTATTATATAATACACCATTACCATCTCCTGCCACCACTGGTAGCATGCCATCCATTACTATATCCTGGCACCACAACAGGCCTGCCAGCATTACTGTCTGGTGCTGCCTTTACAGCTCTAGCCTATTCTTTGGCGCTGCCAAGGTGCTGCACCTAATTTTCATGCAGTTAAATTTGGACAAATTATTATGTAAGATCATTCTCGCATTGCACCCCTATGTTTTTAAAAAAAATCTTTTTTATTCATTTTGCATAGTTTAGTATACAACATGACACCAACATGGTGCCTAGACAACAACACATTAGCAATACATTACGGCATAACATATGCCAATTCCTACATAATCGCCATAAACAATAGCCCCAATCAGTCCCCCCCCCTGACATACCTCCTAATGCACCCAAACCCCCCTTCACTTCCCAGGATAACAATTAGCAAACAGTTAATGAGCCCATGTACAGTACTGAGTCAAACTTCCATCCCATGCTCTTGGAACCATGCTGATAACATATTCTGGGTGAACTCCGTACTAGTCTCCCGCCCCCTCAGGGTTTTCACTCCCGTGGAATGTAAGAAGTAACGGAGCTATCCCCAAGGCAGGTGATCACTCCCCTAGCGTAGTATTGGATGCAAGCCACCCTGACCATACCTTCTCAAATTTCTGAGGGCACCCCCTGCCGGCGTACGCCGCCTTGTGTAATGGCAGTGAGGTGTTGACCAAAGCCTTCCATGCGCCCAGTGTTGGAGATTCCGCCTTCCTCCAGTTGAGGACTAGGAGTTTTCTTGCATAGAATAATAAGTATATCAGCAGAGTGCGCAACGCTGCTGAAGGCACTATATCATCTACCAGGCCTAGAATACACACTCTGCTTGTAAGTGGGATTGGAGTATTAATGAAATTTATCACTAGGTCCGTCACACACTGCCAATAGTACTGAATCGCTCGGCAACTCCATAGAACATGGGTGAGATCTGCCGGTTCATGTGGACACCGCCAGCACGTAGCAGTGGCCGAGGCCCGCATCCTGGCCAGCCTAGCCGGCGTGTAATATGCCCTGTGGACTATTTTGTATTGGATTAACCTGTCTCTTGCGGAAATCAGGGTGGTCATAGGGCTGTCCCATATCTCCTCCTCGTTCCCTTGGACCCAGTCAGGGCAGTCTAGTCTCCAGGCTCTGTGACAGCCTTCCAAGGCCTCCCTACCCTTGACTGACAGTGTCTTGTATATGACTGATAAGGATTTAACTAGCCCCTCAGTGCATAGTAAGGACTCCATCCTAGAAACGGAGAGGGTCAGCCCGCCCCCAGGGAACTGCGTACGGAAGGCATGACGCAACTGGAGGTACCTGAAAAAGTGGCTATTTGCCAGTGAGTGTGTGGTCCGGAGGTCCTCAAATGAGCGTAACTCTCCCCTTGTGTAACATCGCTTATTGTAAGGATTTTCTTAGAATTCCACGCCACAGGGTCCAGAATGGTCGAAAACTGACTAAGACTAGGGTTTCTCCATAATGGTGTGTGTGGGGAGAGAGACTTCCCAGGCTCCACCACCCGGCCCTCCACTGCAGTCCAAGCCGTCAGCACCGCTCTCATGGAGGGCGTCTGACGGTGCAGAGAGTGTTTGCCCCTATATACCAGATGACCTAGGGCTTCATATGATCCCACCAAGGCGGCCTCCAATGTGACCGCGGGATTCGAGTCCCGCAGCGTAAACCACCTGTTAGCAACCGTTAGCTGGCCTGACAGAAAATAATAGTGGAAATTAGGGGCCGCCAACCCCCCTCCCCCCACGGAAGTTGAAGGATTGACAATCTGATCCTACGTGCCCTTCCAGACACCAAAACATCAATCGTTCTAAAAATCCACTTCGGTATCCACACCGGGGAGTTACGTAAGGTATACAGGAGCAGAGGAAGCAGTTTCATTTTAACCAGGTTAACACGACCAATCAGCATCAGGGGCAGATTTTTCCAAACCGAAAGCCGGGCCTTAAACTGGGATCTCACAGGGGAGACATTAAGCTCCACAAATTCTGACACAGAGTTGGATACAGTCAGACCCAAATACTTAATCCTGATGACCTGTTGCAACTGGGTAGTAGATGCTATTGAGGCATGATCTAAGGGGTCCAAGAGAAGGTATTGTGACTTAGACCAGTTAACAGACAGTCCCGAGCATGAAGCGAATCTCCGCAAAATATCAAGTGACTCTATCAGGGATTGATGCATGTCAGCCAGAAAGCATATCATCTGCATATAAAGCCACTTTTTCCTCCAACCTGCCTACTCTAAGACCCCGGATCCCCACGTACTGTCTGATGGCAGATGCAATTGGTTCTATCGCCAATGCAAACAGTCCCGGTGATAACGGACATCCCTGCCTTGTGCCCCTGAGGATCGGAAAAATTGAGGGCAAAATCCCCCCCATTTTTATGGCGGCTCTAGGCTGGCTATACAGTACCGCCACCCACTTACAGAATACAGGGCCAAATCCCAATTTTTCCTGAACCGCTTGCAAGTACCTCCAATCTACCGAATCAAAGGCCTTCTCAAGGTCCAGGGAGACTATAGCTCTGGCACCCGGGTTATCATGAATAATTTGGGTGTGGGTGTACAGTAGACATGTGCGATTCGTTTCGCTACGAATCGAAATTCGGACGAATTTTCGGAAATTCGGACATTCGGATGTATCCGAATTCCGAATTACAGATATAACGAATGCAAACGAATCCGAATTTCCGTTTCCAAAATTCGGTAGTGGTAGTTCGTTCGAACGTTCGTTTCGTTTTCGTTTCTTATTCGTTTCGTTCGTTC
>NW_017307328.1:159049-171585 GCF_000935625.1 Nanorana parkeri
AGCTATCCCCAAGGCAGGTGATCACTCCCCTAGCGTAGTATTGGATGCAAGCCACCCTGACCATACCTTCTCAAATTTCTGAGGGCACCCCCTGCCGGCGTACGCCGCCTTGTGTAATGGCAGTGAGGTGTTGACCAAAGCCTTCCATGCGCCCAGTGTTGGAGATTCCGCCTTCCTCCAGTTGAGGACTAGGAGTTTTCTTGCATAGAATAATAAGTATATCAGCAGAGTGCGCAACGCTGCTGAAGGCACTATATCATCTACCAGGCCTAGAATACACACTCTGCTTGTAAGTGGGATTGGAGTATTAATGAAATTTATCACTAGGTCCGTCACACACTGCCAATAGTACTGAATCGCTCGGCAACTCCATAGAACATGGGTGAGATCTGCCGGTTCATGTGGACACCGCCAGCACGTAGCAGTGGCCGAGGCCCGCATCCTGGCCAGCCTAGCCGGCGTGTAATATGCCCTGTGGACTATTTTGTATTGGATTAACCTGTCTCTTGCGGAAATCAGGGTGGTCATAGGGCTGTCCCATATCTCCTCCTCGTTCCCTTGGACCCAGTCAGGGCAGTCTAGTCCCCAGGCTCTGTGACAGCCTTCCAAGGCCTCCCTACCCTTGACTGACAGTGTCTTGTATATGACTGATAAGGATTTAACTAGCCCCTCAGTGCATAGTAAGGACTCCATCCTAGAAACGGAGAGGGTCAGCCCGCCCCCAGGGAACTGCGTACGGAAGGCATGACGCAACTGGAGGTACCTGAAAAAGTGGCTATTTGCCAGTGAGTGTGTGGTCCGGAGGTCCTCAAATGAGCGTAACTCTCCCCTTGTGTAACATCGCTTATTGTAAGGATTTTCTTAGAATTCCACGCCACAGGGTCCAGAATGGTCGAAAACTGACTAAGACTAGGGTTTCTCCATAATGGTGTGTGTGGGGAGAGAGACTTCCCAGGCTCCACCACCCGGCCCTCCACTGCAGTCCAAGCCGTCAGCACCGCTCTCATGGAGGGCGTCTGACGGTGCAGAGAGTGTTTGCCCCTATATACCAGATGACCTAGGGCTTCATATGATCCCACCAAGGCGGCCTCCAATGTGACCGCGGGATTCGAGTCCCGCAGCGTAAACCACCTGTTAGCAACCGTTAGCTGGCCTGACAGAAAATAATAGTGGAAATTAGGGGCCGCCAACCCCCCTCCCCCCACGGAAGTTGAAGGATTGACAATCTGATCCTACGTGCCCTTCCAGACACCAAAACATCAATCGTTCTAAAAATCCACTTCGGTATCCACACCGGGGAGTTACGTAAGGTATACAGGAGTAGAGGAAGCAGTTTCATTTTAACCAGGTTAACACGACCAATCAGCATCAGGGGCAGATTTTTCCAAACCGAAAGCCGGGCCTTAAACTGGGATCTCACAGGGGAGACATTAAGCTCCACAAATTCTGACACAGAGTTGGATACAGTCAGACCCAAATACTTAATCCTGGTGACCTGTTGCAACTGGGTAGTAGATGCTATTGAGGCATGATCTAAGGGGTCCAAGAGAAGGTATTGTGACTTAGACCAGTTAACAGCCAGTCCCGAGCATGCAGCGAATCTCCGCAAAATCTCAAAGATGCTATTGAGGCATGATCTAAGGGGTCCAAGAGAAGGTATTGTGACTTAGACCAGTTAACAGACAGTCCCGAGCATGAAGCGAATCTCCGCAAAATATCAAGTGACTCTATCAGGGATTGATGCATGTCAGCCAGAAAGCATATCATCTGCATATAAAGCCACTTTTTCCTCCAACCTGCCTACTCTAAGACCCCGGATCCCCACGTACTGTCTGATGGCAGATGCAATTGGTTCTATCGCCAATGCAAACAGTCCCGGTGATAACGGACATCCCTGCCTTGTGCCCCTGAGGATCGGAAAAATTGAGGGCAAAATCCCCCCCATTTTTATGGCGGCTCTAGGCTGGCTATACAGTACCGCCACCCACTTACAGAATACAGGGCCAAATCCCAATTTTTCCTGAACCGCTTGCAAGTACCTCCAATCTACCGAATCAAAGGCCTTCTCAAGGTCCAGGGAGACTATAGCTCTGGCACCCGGGTTATCATGAATAATTTGGGTGTGGGTGTACAGTAGACATGTGCGATTCGTTTCGCTACGAATCGAAATTCGGACGAATTTTCGGAAATTCGGACATTCGGATGTATCCGAATTCCGAATTACAGATATAACGAATGCAAACGAATCCGAATTTCCGTTTCCAAAATTCGGTAGTGGTAGTTCGTTCGAACGTTCGTTTCGTTTTCGTTTCTTATTCGTTTCGTTCGTTCCGAATTGGCTTTCACACCCGAATCCCGAAAAACGAAATAACACAAATCTGAATTTAAAACGAAACTAAACTATACAAATTTTTTGGCAGTGCACATGTCTAGTGTACAGTCTTCTAAGATTAATGTCCGTAGACTTTTGGGTAATAAATCCGGCTTGGTCCGGGGCGACAACGCTGGCAATAACCCTGGACAGTCTAGTGGCAAGAATTTTTGTAAGAATCTTGAGATCCATATTAAGAATTGAAATTGGTCTATAGCATGAGCATAAAAGCGGGTCTTTATTTGGTTTGGCCAGTAGAACGATGTGCACTTCGTACATGGATTGGGGAGAGCCTCCGCCTTCCAACAGGCCTCGTACAAGCTCATTAGTCTGGGCACTATATCTTCAGCATATTGTTTGTACCATTCCGCCGGAAACCCATCTGGGCCCGGGGACTTGTTATTAGGAAAGGAACCTATAGCCCCCAACACCTCTCGCTCCGTGAAGACACCCTCCAAAAACTATCGATCAGGCTGGGACAACTGTGGCATCTCCACCGAGCCTAAAAGTGTATCCAGGAGAGCGACGTCATACTCGGGTATCTGTTTGTATAGGGTCTCGTAGAAAGTGACAAACTCGTGGAGGATATCACTCGGATCAGTTTTCAATGAACCATCTAAGGTTCGGATACAGGGAATCACGGTCTGGGGCCTCTGTTCTGCTACCAGCATCGCCAGTAATTTCCCATTTTTTTTCCCCTTTTCGTATAGTGCCTCCCTCTGCCTATTGAGGGTCCCCTGGGTTGCAGATTCATGGTGTAGCAAGAGCTCTCTGCGGACCACTAGCAACTCCTGAAGCGTATCCGGTGACGGAGCCACCGCATGAGCAGCAGCGGAGTCGGCCTCTCTAGCTTGAAGCTGAGAGAGGTCGAACCGAGCCACTGTTTTAGCATGCTTAATTGCAGATATGTATTCACCTCTAGTGGTGGCCTTGAAAGCATCCCAAACAACAGTTTCAGTAGCTGTATTTTGATTTATGGACCAGAAGGTAGACAGGTGAGGCCGCAGAGATGTTTCCACCGTATCGTTAGAGAGCCAGTCCTGTGACAGCCGCCACAAGTGCCTCTATTACCCTGGAGACGGACAAAAGTGGTAAGTGGTCGGATAGTCCGCCAGGCAGATAAGTGGAGTATAGTACCTGAGCCAGTAGTGCATCATTTGCGAACGCTAAGTCCAACCAAGAAGAAGAACCGGAAACATGCGACAAGTAGGAGTATGCTCTCTCTTCCGGATGTTTCCAGCGCCAAACCTCGGTGAGGCCCCCTGTCTCCGGCCAATCCCTCAACACGGTATTGACCATCCTGTGTGGGTTGGATGCATCTAGAGAATAATCAAGTATGTTATTGAAGTCCCCCGTCACCAGTATCCGGGAAGGGAAGTATGGGGCTTATTTCTCTAAAATGGCATACAGTACCGTGCCCTGGAAGGGGGGTGGAATATATACATTTACCAATGCAAAGGACTGCGACTGGTGTTCCAGCAGTACTATCACATATCTACCTTCAGGGTCAGTTATCACATGGTTAATGACACATGGAAAATTCTTGTGCAGTAATATAGTCACCACTCTTGCATAAGAGGAGTAGGTGGCATGAAACGCTCTCCCTATCCACCTCCTCTGCAAGGCTAAAACCTTACTTCCCAACAGGTGGGTTTCCTGCAAAAAAACAACCTGGGGGTTATGAGTTTGAAGAAATCAAAGGACCAAGGCCCTTTTAAATCTAGAGTTCAGTCCTCTGACATTCCAGGAAATTATCTGTAAATTAGCTGCCATCGAAGTGTGGGAAATTCAAGTACCGCTGAGAGTCATGGAGAATGTCGTGCACATCCGAAAGCATCCAGGTCCAGGGAGAGTCCCAATCGAGGCTATGGCGTATAAAGTGTAACTTCCCATCAACCACCCTGCTATCCCACATAACAACAAAACTAGTGAGGCAGCTTTAGATCCCAAAACTAAAAAAAACTAGTGAGAGTATCACTCAATACTCAGAAGTACATTACCATACTGCTCCTGCAGCTCCCTACAGGAGTAAGTACATCCTCAGCCATATGTCCCGGTGGTCCTTGCGGCCTTAGAAGTAGTAACAGAGAAGGGATCCGAAGCACCCGGCGGTGCGTAGGGACAAAACAAATGAGGACAACAGCCCAGTAGTAATGGAATATTCCAGACTCTGATATCCGGCAAACTGTACTCTCAGCCTGCTAGGATAGAGCATACCTTATTTCAGTCCCTTGTCTCGAAGCCGGCGACGGACATCTATGAAGAAGCAACGTTTTCTCTGTAAATCCGGTGAGAAGTCAGGGAACAGCATAATGGTGGCATTCTTAAAGCGGAGTTCCGACTCTCTCTTCCGAGCAGTCGTCAGGATCAAATCTCTATCCCTGAAATTCAGGAGACGAACCAGGAAGGGCCTAGTGTGTGAGCCCGGGAGCCTTTGGCCTAGGGGAACACAATGCGCACGCTCCACCACATAGGCCTGAGAAACTGATTGTAAATCCAGGAGCTCCTTAAAAAAGGCCTCCGCAAAGGATGTAGGATCCGAGCCTTCAGCCCCCTCAGATAGGCCCACGACCCTCACGTTATTGCGCCTCAAACGATTTTCCGCATCTTCTGACCTTGCAGTCAGCTGCGCCACCGCCTGCTGCAGGCTGCGAATGGATCCCGAATGTTCACCCGACACGTCTTCACCCCCACCCGGGTCTCCACTTCTGTCACCCATCCCCAAATTTTATCTACATCCTGCCGGATTAGGCCACACTCAGTAGCCAGAGTGTCCATCCTGGCAAATCATACTTTCCAAGCACAGTAGCATTGATCTAAATTGAGATTAGGTGGGATTATCATTATTTTCTATGGAATGACAAGTATGAATGACACCAAGAATGCCCATAGACTATAATGAATGCCCATAGAGTATAATGGGAAGCATAGTATCAGATAATTTGTAGGCAAATCTGAAAAAGATATCAAGTTATCCTTTACCACAGATTTTCCCTGTGTATAGTAACATCATTTACAATTGAAATAACTTTGGATTTTTCCTGTTGTCTATGGAATTACAAGGGTGAATGACACCAAGAATGCCCATAGAGTATAATGGGAAGAAAGATGGGCCATGGAGTCGAGAACCATACTCGACTCTTCAAATAAATCTAAATCTAATAAATTATAGTCTATGGGCATTCTTGGTGACATTCACACTTGTCATTCCATAGAAAATAATAATAATCCCACCTAATCTCAATTTAGAATGTTGCTAATGTGCTTGGAGAGTATGCCTGCTAAAGATTTATTTGATGTGTCATATGGTTCTCGAATCATGCCTCTTTCCGGATGTCCTGAGTGAGGCACCCGTGCGCACAGCCTCACGTCCTCCAGTGAAGCTTGTGCCGTGTGACATGTCACGCTATGCGGGCGCGGGCCGGGGGAGAAGCTAACTTTAGCATGCGATCGTGCAGATCGCATAGGACAATACTTTATGGCATTGCCATATGCGGCCGCTGCCATAACGTATTATTCTATGCAATCCGATCGGCAATTTTCTGCGGGCAGCGGGCACAAGGGGCAGATGCTCTGGGCCCCTCAACCTTGATTGGGCCCGGGGCAAGTGCCCTCTTTGCCCTGCGTTAAAGACGGCCCTACGTGTGACAGGGGAAGGGCCCGGAGGCTCACCCTGTACCTTGCCGATCTGCGTTTCGTACGCATGGAGAGGACGTCCACCTTCACTGGAGTCTCTACCAGAAGCAGGTGAGTAAGAAACCATTGATGACACCGCTGGAGATCAGGATGGCTGAATGGATGAGAGGAGCTGCAGCTAAGCACGTCTGTTCAGTCTCACATCCCGGCCACACCTACCACCTAATCTTGCACCCCTATGTTTGCAGTGTATTATGCTGCTCTGACATTGTCAAGATGTCACACTTAATTTTTACACAGTTGCTCTTCAGCTGCCAAATTTGGGCTAAAATTTCTGCTGCACTGTCAAGGTGTCACACATAGGGTCTATTTATAAAGTGTTCGTCCAGCTGGGCAAATGTAGTTATTGTTGGCTAAATCATGCACATTGTCTTCTATTTCTCAGCCTATTCCAGTGCTCTTTTACCAAGAATATTTGTGAGCATTGTCTCACAGAAATAGTAA
Organism: Nanorana parkeri; assembly: GCF_000935625.1. Taxonomy (NCBI): domain Eukaryota; kingdom Metazoa; phylum Chordata; class Amphibia; order Anura; family Dicroglossidae; genus Nanorana; species Nanorana parkeri. Next base: position 165,561 of record NW_017307328.1, read on the forward strand.
TCTAACTGTGATTATTTCTTTAAAACCTGCCTGGTCTCTTCATGTGGCCTGAGACAAGCTGTGCTTGGAGTCTAGAAAGTATTTTAGTGCCCTACACTTCTATTGTAAATTAATGAAATTTAAACTTTGAATTGATTTTGTTGCTCAAATGCTAATTTAGGATGTGGTTTTGACAATGGGGGCCATCAGAAATGGTAGAAATGAGGGTTGCACAGATACCAAGTACAGTACTCGGTACAAGTACGAGTACATGTAGCAACACTTTTGAGCTCCAAGACTACACTAGAGAAAAATTCAAAAATTAGGAGGCAGCTGTCATTTGTAAGGAGCACACGGAGCTCCTCGGATTTGTACATCTCTGTGTTAATGTACGATTTTGTTTTTAGAACTATAAATAAAGGGATGCACAGATACCAGTTTTGCGAGCACGAGTACTGGTACTTGCCGAGTACTTACAAGTACGAGTACTGATACATTTTTGTTTATTGTCATGTGACAGTTTTTTTAAAACAATACAGACTAATGATTTCAGGGCAGTGGTGGAGTGCCAGAGCCAGGTCTCAGCTTCAACCCTGGTAGTTCTCATGAAAATGCCAAGTATCTGCACTGGTACTCGAAAAGTATCTGTGCATCCCTAGTAGAAATAATACCACTACAGTGTGCACAATAAACCTTTACATAGTGTTAAAGAAATAACTATTTATTGAGTATATTTTGCCTGAACAGCTGCATGGGTTGTGACAAGTTTAAAATGTGGCCTACTCCAGGAGCTGAAATTCTGTCTATTTAGTCTGGAAAATATTTCTTCCTTTTTACTGAGTTTATATATATATATATACACTCAGATATTGATTTGTAGGATAAAAAACTGTATGCTATGCGTCCCTTTTAAAATGCTTCTTACTCCAACTGATCCACTGCTGACTGTACAATATTTCTGGCTCTTGTCTCTGATACAATACACTGTAGTGCCTCCGACCTCTCACTATCTTTCTCTCTCTTGAGATATGGTCTACTAAATAGGCTTACATGATGTACAGTGTATCTGTGCAATATTCCTGCTTCTTGTTCTTCTGCTTCTTCTTATTATTAATTTTATTTCATGTCTCTCTTCAAAAGCGGCTTACAAAAAAGGTTTCCATGATGTATTGCAGCTAAAAACTACCTAAAAAGAATTTTACCGGTTAAAATTAATTAGATAGGTGTGTTGCTGATTTATGTAAGCCAAGAAATAATCTGAAATTTGAACAAATTATTACACATACAAATTATGTGATACCCAAGTGCAGTGTCACTGATGCTGTCCCGGATAATCCTACTGTGTAACACAACATATCATTTAAAGTTATCTCTAAAGTATGTATTTTGAAGAATTGATGTTTTTTCTATATCATCCTCGCGGCTTCAAAACATGGGGGGGTCCTCACCCCACTGAACAGTATTTTCACTAGCCTGACCCCACTACACTCCTAAACTGCAAGTTTCTGATCTTTGAAACGCAGGACACCCTTCAGTGATTGCTAGGTCATCTCCTTACCTTGAGCCTATCTGCTTCTTTGGTTCTGCACTGTTTATCTGGGTTTGACCATTATCTTGTCTAAGACAATACCCAGTCTAATCTCTTTAGCACTGTGTCTGTCTATTTTGTATCAACCTTGACCTTTCTCTTAGCCCCATGTGTCCTATCTTTCTCTGCTGGGGAATACCCACCTTGTTAAGATAATATGGCATAACAATTCCTGGATTACATACAAATATTTTATTTTATTTTTTAATTCTGACTTCTAGTCTAGCATTCATGAGCTCCATCATGTTTACATAAGAATTATGAGAGGCTGACAATGTATTTCACAGAGCAAAATTGTCCTTTCTCTTTCCAAGTAGGTAAACAATTCAGAATATTTACAGCCAATGCAGCGTGGAGACCGCACTCTACATTTTCCAAGATAAGCTTTTTCACTGTTAAATAATTTACAATAAAGCAGTTACTGCTAGTATAGCGAATAACAAGTGATCTGTTGCTCTGTGACATACCACCATATATTTTAATGCCAAAGACTGATGTGAGTGATTCATTGCTCTAGCTGCATAGCTCATCTTCTAATTCAGGTCTTTAAAATGAGAACAGGGACAACACTGGAACATCTTGCGATGCAGGGGGACAAAATTCAATTATCAGACCCCATGTCAGTCTATGGGGAATCACAAATGATGTGATAGCCAAGTGCAGTGTCACTGATGCTGTCCCGGATAATCCTACTGTTTTGTAACACCACATATAATTTAAAGGTCTCTCTATGGCATGTAATTTCAAGAATTTATGTTTTTCCCATAGCACCCTCGAAGCTGCAAAACATGGGGGGGGGTCCTCACCCCACTGAACAGTATTTATTTTTTTACATTGGTACATGCCTCCCCTAGAAGCTACGCCATGAAATTATCAGATGTCGGTATACCCCATGTTGGTCTATGCGGAATCGGATCTAATAGACATGTGTCCACCCAGATCCGGCACCATCAGGTCCTTCCAAACGGAACACTGTTCCATTTGTTTTTCCTGACCTGGCCAGAGTTGGGGGTGGCAGGGTGTACATTGCTTACTCTGTTTTACTCTTACACCCAACCATCAAGGCATTTTTTAAATTTGAATAACTCCTCCCAAGAAACAGCTCACTGCTCTTGCATTAGGGCTGAGGGCTCTTTGGAGAAGTACTGAGGCAAAGTGCTGTGTGTACATCGCCCTGCTGTCCGCTCCAACTGATCATGGTCTGCCTTCATTGTATAGAGAAGCGCAGAAACTGAGTAATGGCATAATTGGGTCTAAATAAGGTGTGTGTATATACACTATATTGCCAAAAGTATTTGGACGCCTGCCTTTACATGCACATGAACTTTAATGGCATCCCAGTCTAAGTCCGCAGGGTTCAATATTCAGTTGGCCCAATGGTAGACGGTGGTGGAGCTGGCTCACTGTTAGGCATCATGTCTCCACAGTAACCGACTGATATGTTTCTCAACCAACGGCTGTGACAGCAGTGTGCATGGTCTCGACCATGTGCCAGCTTATGTATTGAAATTTTGCTTCTAAAGGACTGCTTATGATTGGGTGCCTGCAAGGGGTAGGAGGTTCTTTGGTGTTTGCACATGCTTGGGTATATCTATTTAAAGGGTTGTGTCATTATGAGCTTGATGAAGGGGACCGTGTGCAGCCCCAAAAGCGTTTGTACTGGAATGACAGTACTCCATTAATAAATTGACTTTTGTTGATTTCACTTAAATGGTGTGCTGGTGACATCTTTTTGCAAACTTGTATATCTTCACTACGAGCACCCAGCAGGATTTCAACGGACATCCTATACCGGTAAGGAGTGCAGCAAGACCCCTATATAATAATTAGATGTATTTAAGGTCATTATAATAACAAGTTGGCCCTAGATGTATGTGGTAGAAAGATTTTACCATCAGTTAAGAAAGAGGTCCCTTACTGTTACAGTGGGGTAGGCTGTGGGGTGAATGAGGAAGAATGGCAAAAATAATAATATTTTTTTTTTTTAAATGACTGGGTGATTGACTCATTTGACTGGATGATTTTCTTGCAATTTATTAATATTTTGATCCAAGAAATAATGCAACTTCCTTTTAGGGTCACAAATAATTTTTTCTCTCATATGTGGCAAAATTGTCAACAGTTGCCCAGAGAGCGTGTTTTGCATTCATCTATATCAAAGTTGTGAGCTGAACTTGATGGACTTTAGTCTTTTTTTTTTTTTAAAGCTTATTAGCTATATGTAGAATACAGTGCAGTAGGTGGCATCATCATTATAAGTGTGCAAAGATTAGGTTTTATACAATAGTAATGGATAAATGGTCATTTCCAGCCTGATACAAATGAAGCAACACTTAGCCATGTCTTATTGGTACAAGTGTAGTCCACCACCAGAGACTTTGGTCTTCCAAGCAAACCAGCTACTGGTGCTACCCTTAAAGTAGAACTATGGTCTCTTAATTTAAAGTACATCTGCACCTACAGTTTTTTCTTAGTCCTCCCGCAAGGTCCCACAAATACAGTGGTACCTTGGTTCACAAACGCTTCTGTTCGCAAACAATTCGGTTCGCGAACAGGAAGTTCGGCAAAATTTTGCTTCTGTTCGCGAACTCCGCTTTGGGTGACGAACACAACCGCAGCCATCTTCCCTGCTCTGACACATAGTCATGGCTTCCTCTAGTCGAGATCACGGTCTGATCACAGTTTCATTCGGTTCACGACCAAATCGGTTCGCGACCAGAATCGTGGAACAAATTAAGTTCGTGAACCGAGGTACCACTGTACCTGTTGAGCCTGCCAGTGAAGTCCACCTACTGCAGCTTCTTGTAATGAGGTAACAACAATACTGAACTGCTCCTGAATTCAGAACAAAGTTGCAACTCTAATGTAGGTTGTGCCTGCTTGCACTACAGTGGGATGAAAAAATGTTGCAGGAGACATGGCAAGGATTAAGTGGGGGGTGCCGGAGGGGCAGCTGCCCAGGAGAAAGTGTTTTTATGTAGAGAGGGATGTGCTTGAAACTTGCTAATTAAAAGGAGTGAAGGCAGCATCCCTCATGTCAGGCAGAGCAGGAGCCACAATAGCATCTAGAGAAGGGATTCTACTCTCAGCCTACTCTGGGTGAAAGTGAGTAGGAAGAGTGTAGTCCTGCTAAGAAGAGACCTCCTTCTAAGCATGGGTGCCTATGAAGGCAGGTGTTATGAAGGTCTCAACTGTTTGTGAAAACAGGAAGGGTGGGGGGGAACAAGAGCTCGAAATCCCAAAGAGCTTCATGGCCACTAACCTGTCTCAGAGCCCTTCAGCTTCCCTTCCTCTCCTAGAGCCACACAGGACCCCTTAGTTAAATGCACTCCACAGAGCCAGCTTCCCAGTTCCCCTCCCCTTCCCTCTTTCATACTACTGGCAAAAATGCCAAATCAGTTCTCTTCAAACTGGCACCATTGAGACAGCAGCATTTTATCCTTACACTGACTTAGTGGCATTTTTTTCCTTCAACACTGATACAGCTGCATTTTTTTTCCTTTTTAGTGACATCACTGGCACAGATGCATTTTTTAATTTCAGTGCCACCACCGGCGCAGTGGCATTTTTTCATTTCCAGTTACACCACCGATGCAGGTATAGCACTCACCCCCGCTGGAACCACTGGAATGAACGGGTCTTCCATAGCCTCCGACCCAATAGCATCTACCACCCTTCTCTGGTGACAGATAAAACTGAGAGAAGGTATAGGGCTTAGGACATCCATGGCAAAAAAAGAACAGAACAGAACTCCAGACTCACCATTCCTTTCAGTATTCCACAGTGCAGGATCAATAGAGACACACCTGAACAGGTATAGGCATAAAATCTTCAGCAGAAGAGACACCAGACTTGCTCCTGAGGTCCATTCCAGTACCAGGCTCTTCCAGCAGCCTTGAGCTTCTCTGGTTCTCCTCCTCCATCAATATTAGGCCTCCTCCAGGTTTGAGACCTAGGCAACATTTCCCACACTTGAGCATTCCCACCCCTAGGCCAAGCCTGGGGGCAGGTTTGAACCCCAACCAGGACTAGGCTGAGCACTTGGCAATTCCCCTGAGTATATGAGTGTGAGCCACACACACTCATAATGTTCCCTCATTGGCTGTCCCACACTGCAGCAGAGTCATGCCTCACTCAAGCAAGTACAGTCAATGTCAGAACACCTGGAATTAGCCAGGTAAATGCCAACTTTAATTCAGCCAGACTGACTACAGCTCTGACAACACAAAATTTCTTGTAGCTACTCCATAAAAGGTGGTAGGGGCTACACAAGGGAATTTTTCCTTCTAGTGACACCAACCACGTAGAGGCATTTTTTTCTCACAACGAGACTGGAGCATTTCTTCCTTCACCACTGTTAACCCCATATTTTACTGCAGGACAGAATGTGCAATACTATGAAACTGCCCCAACCATTGGCACAATGTCACAACATGCTGCAACCAGTGGAGGAACTGC